>NC_039358.1:174270937-174345538 GCF_003573695.1 Papaver somniferum
ATAGAATTAAAAAAGTCACAAACACCTTTGTCTCAGCGTTTGTGATTCCACAATATCTTGTTTCGCTAGTCGATTAAGATTATTATGAGGTGAGTGATATTTCTAGGCTGTTCTTCGGGAATATAAGTTCGGTATATCAATTGGTTCCTGTTCACCTTGATCTATCAAAAGACGGAACAAAACTCGTAGGTATTTCTGTGGGCGACAGATTTATTTATTCCTGTAGACTTTTCTGTGTGATACATATTTGTTTATTAAAGTCTTCGACTTTGGGTCGTAGCAACTCTTAGTTGTGGGTGAGATCAGCTAAGGGAATCAAGTGCGTAGTATCCTGATGGGATCAGAGACGTAAGGAGCGCAATTGTACCTTGGATCAGTGTGAGATTGATTGGGGTTCAACTACAGTCCAGACCGAAGTTAGTTTGTAGTAGGCTAATGTCTGTAGCGGATTAATACAGTGTGTGTTCAATCTAGACTAGGTCCCGGGGTTTTTCTACATTTACGGTTTCCTCGCTAACAAAACTTCTGGTGTCTGTGTTATTTATTTTTCGCATTATATTTTGTTATATAATTGAAAAATCACAGGTTGTGCGTTGTATCGATCAATTGTTAAATCCAACCTTTGGTTTTTGATTGAAATTGATTGATCCTTGAACATTGGTCTTTGGTACCGTTCAAGTCATTTCTCTTGTATTCAATCAGACTCGCAGATTTCTATTTGTTTGAGTTGGGATTGAATCGAGAAATCGAGATATATAACTCTTTGATATACTTTTTATTAAGATTGAGTCTGACTGTATAGTTGATTCTCTTAAAAGTATATTGGAGTTTGTCCATACAGATTGCTAAGCGAAATATTTGGTGAGGTTGTTAGACCCCCACTTTTTCAAAAACTAATGATGGAACAAGAGTAAGATTCTGGTTGGATAATTGGCTTCTCGATTCCTCTTTTTCTTTTCTTTTTTCAAATCTGTATAAAGCTTCCAAAAAGAAAGATCCTTTTGTTTTAGATTGCTTTGTTCGAAATGAAGATGGTGTAGTTTGGAATTTGGTGCTTCCTAGATGATTGAACTCTAATCTTAATGAAATGAGTTGGTTACATAATAAGTTGAACAAGGTTACTCTTAATTGAATGAGAATGATACAATGGAACAGAGTCTTTCAAGTAAGAAGGTATTTTCTGTCATATCAACTTATGACAAGCTTACAAATGTGGAGGTGATGCTTCCTAATAAAAAAAACAAGTTACTTTGGCAGCTGAAGGTACCTCCAAAATTGGATTTTTCTTGTGGATGTTAGCGCATCCAAAACTTCCTACAAGAGATATGCTTAGAAGAAGAGGGATTGAAGTGTCGCGGACCTGTTTGTTTCGTTCTGAAAATGAAATAGCAAATCATATCTTTATTCGTTGCACCTTTGGTAAGAAGATTTGGACTCATTTTATTGAGAAATTAAAATGGTTCTTCATGATGACACATGTTGTTGTTTCTTTGATGTTTGGTCTCTATCACAAGAAAACAAGACTCAAACTTAGGTACGAAGCATTATTCCAGCGGTTATATTATGGTGTTTGTGGAATGAAAAGAACTCTAGAGTTTTTACTGGGAAGAAAAACACTACAGAACCAATTATTTGAAAAGTCCAATCCGATATGAGTTGTTTACTTGGTGCTTAATTTTCAAGGAGTCTGAGAGTTTTTCTTATACTGATGTTATTGTAAATTGGCCAAGAGTGTATTTTAGTCCTCCATAAGTTGATTAGTAAGTGGTTATGAATCGATATTTGTAAGTTTTCTCTTGATTTTTTTTTCCTTTTATTAATTCTAGGGGCTAAGCTTGTTGTTTTCTGGATTTTAGTTTTATTTTGTTTAAGGTGATATAAGTCATTTATGCCATCTATTTTTTATCAATATATTATTTTTTTTGCCGATTGAAAAAAATGAAGATGAAATTTAAATTTAAATTAGTGAAACAGGTTAGAAACGATCACTCCGATGATCTCACCGAAATAACCGAAAAAACTAAAGGTTGATCAGTTTGGTGGACCAAGTCTCTCTACTCTTGGATTCAACGAAGGTTCTTAATTGAACTTGTGCTTAATTGCCAAATCTTTGTGGGGAGTGCAGTTGTGGAATATTATAGGGGTTATCTTGTATCTTTATAAACTCCTTGATGAATGCATTTAGTTTCGGCTATATGATTGCATCTGAAAAGTTGATATGTATTTTCTTTAGGTCATGAAGTGTCTTTAAGGAAATTTCATTAGGATCCCACTAGTTTTTGTACCTTTGCCAATTTTATTGACAAAAAGGGGGAGAATTAATGTATAGTTCACACTAAAAATACATATGGTTTTCGAATCATTATGTAAGGGGGAGTCGTTTTCATGTGAGATGAAGTATTGACTAAGGGGGAGTGATACATATCTCCATAGTATTATTGTCGAAGTTGTGATACAACTGAACTTTGATGCTTTGTAATAATACTATGACACTGTGTAACAATGATTCAGAGTTTTTATTTTCTAATTGTTATAGGTACGGATCTTTAATAACGGTGATGCTAATTTGAATATCTTTAGAATCATTGGAGTACTTGGAAGTGACGAAGATTTCGAGTAATGTTAAAGAACCAAGGAGATCATGCATGTGGAAGAGAAGCTGCAAAGTTTATTTATTTTGTATTCCATATGTATTGATAGTTTTGTCACTAAAATTGACAAAGTGGGAGATTGTTAGAGCACTGCTCGGTCGAACTCACAAGCGTTGTTATCTCAAGCTTGTTTTCCAAGTTTAGTTGCCAAAACTATAAGTCTTGATTTCTAGTCTACTTATAGCTAAGTCTCGGACTAGGACAGTAAGTGTAGTTGAGCTCTAGACTCCACAACGTTCGTCATGCAAAGACGAAGAACTACTCAAGGAACTGGTGGATCTTCATCGACAAAAAGGTATGTGGAGATTTGAACTTATCTATCACTCAAAAGTCTATCTATTCTATCTCATATCTTGAGACAAAAATCGTCTTGCTATATAAACTTCGATTATATACATTTGATATTTCGATCCGAGTTTATATCGCTTATCTATTTCTCGAAATATGTGTTGGTAAGCTTTCGCTTTTTCCAAGTTCGTCTTTACTCGTGACGAAATTCATGTTAACTGTTTCAATCTCTTGAAAATCGCTTTGATGAAAAATAGTATGTGAATAACCACTATATAACATCCTCTAAGAATGTTTCAATGATTGAAATGAGAGTTTAGAATATATAACCTTGAATGGATATAAAAATTGTATGTGAAATCATACTTGTGTAAGTCCAAAATCCTTGAAC
The DNA here is from genome assembly GCF_003573695.1 of Papaver somniferum. Lineage (NCBI taxonomy): Eukaryota > Viridiplantae > Streptophyta > Magnoliopsida > Ranunculales > Papaveraceae > Papaver > Papaver somniferum. Next base: position 174,274,268 of record NC_039358.1, read on the forward strand.
CAAAGCATGCGTACTTTACTGGTTTAGGATGTCCGGAGCTAAGTCCGCGTACCCGTACGCATACTGCCGGAAGTTCACATCCCGTGAATTTCTGTTGGAGTTTGTGAACTAAAAACAAGCTCAATCTGGATACTTAAGTATGCGTACCGGTATGCGTACTTAAGTGGGTTATTTTCTAAAAACGGTTTATTCATGAACTAAAGAATTTATATAAATTAAGGAATGCAATCTTTGCAAACCATGGCTATAATGTTCATGAATCGATTCGAATGAATCAAATCGTTTTTGATTCGATTGTGTCTTGTACACTTCTATGAGATCTAAGCAATTGAACAACTCTCTAACTAGTTCTTCGAGTCATTTGAATTAGTTATGGTGAAGATGAATAAGGTTGATATGAAAGTGCTAATATGGCTAACCATTAGTTAACTATTGTTGAACCAACTAGGTGTATACGTTTAGGTACGGTTACTCAAACCTAAATGAAGTTACATTTCATTTGTGTATAACAAGCTAAGTTTGATCTAACGGTTGAAAGATATTAGCTTGAACTAATTAGATTTTCATCTAACGGTGAATATTGAATGCTTCGTTACCAAGGTAACTTAGATTGCAAACCCTAATTGGAGACTATATAAAGGAGAACTCTAGAAACTGGGAAACCTAATCCCACACCTCATGTGTGATACTAGTTGTATAAGCTAGAGTCGTTTCTCCTTTAACCTTAGGTTTCTATCGAGACCCTGTAGGTTAACGACTTAAAGACTTCATTGGGATTGTGAAGCCAGACCCAACTATTTTCTCTGTAGTTGCATGATCCGATCTTGTTGTTTCTATCGTATTTGAGTATAATCGTAAGATTGGCTTGAGATTAATTTCTCCGATAGGAAAGATAGAATTAAAAAAGTCACAAACACCTTTGTCTCAGCGTTTGTGATTCCACAATATCTTGTTTCGCTAGTCGATTAAGATTATTATGAGGTGAGTGATATTTCTAGGCTGTTCTTCGGGAATATAAGTTCGGTATATCAATTGGTTCCTGTTCACCTTGATCTATCAAAAGACGGAACAAAACTCGTAGGTATTTCTGTGGGCGACAGATTTATTTATTCCTGTAGACTTTTCTGTGTGATACATATTTGTTTATTAAAGTCTTCGACTTTGGGTCGTAGCAACTCTTAGTTGTGGGTGAGATCAGCTAAGGGAATCAAGTGCGTAGTATCCTGATGGGATCAGAGACGTAAGGAGCGCAATTGTACCTTGGATCAGTGTGAGATTGATTGGGGTTCAACTACAGTCCAGACCGAAGTTAGTTTGTAGTAGGCTAATGTCTGTAGCGGATTAATACAGTGTGTGTTCAATCTAGACTAGGTCCCGGGGTTTTTCTACATTTACGGTTTCCTCGCTAACAAAACTTCTGGTGTCTGTGTTATTTATTTTTCGCATTATATTTTGTTATATAATTGAAAAATCACAGGTTGTGCGTTGTATCGATCAATTGTTAAATCCAACCTTTGGTTTTTGATTGAAATTGATTGATCCTTGAACATTGGTCTTTGGTACCGTTCAAGTCATTTCTCTTGTATTCAATCAGACTCGCAGATTTCTATTTGTTTGAGTTGGGATTGAATCGAGAAATCGAGATATATAACTCTTTGATATACTTTTTATTAAGATTGAGTCTGACTGTATAGTTGATTCTCTTAAAAGTATATTGGAGTTTGTCCATACAGATTGCTAAGCGAAATATTTGGTGAGGTTGTTAGACCCCCACTTTTTCAAAAACTAATGATGGAACAAGAGTAAGATTCTGGTTGGATAATTGGCTTCTCGATTCCTCTTTTTCTTTTCTTTTTTCAAATCTGTATAAAGCTTCCAAAAAGAAAGATCCTTTTGTTTTAGATTGCTTTGTTCGAAATGAAGATGGTGTAGTTTGGAATTTGGTGCTTCCTAGATGATTGAACTCTAATCTTAATGAAATGAGTTGGTTACATAATAAGTTGAACAAGGTTACTCTTAATTGAATGAGAATGATACAATGGAACAGAGTCTTTCAAGTAAGAAGGTATTTTCTGTCATATCAACTTATGACAAGCTTACAAATGTGGAGGTGATGCTTCCTAATAAAAAAAACAAGTTACTTTGGCAGCTGAAGGTACCTCCAAAATTGGATTTTTCTTGTGGATGTTAGCGCATCCAAAACTTCCTACAAGAGATATGCTTAGAAGAAGAGGGATTGAAGTGTCGCGGACCTGTTTGTTTCGTTCTGAAAATGAAATAGCAAATCATATCTTTATTCGTTGCACCTTTGGTAAGAAGATTTGGACTCATTTTATTGAGAAATTAAAATGGTTCTTCATGATGACACATGTTGTTGTTTCTTTGATGTTTGGTCTCTATCACAAGAAAACAAGACTCAAACTTAGGTACGAAGCATTATTCCAGCGGTTATATTATGGTGTTTGTGGAATGAAAAGAACTCTAGAGTTTTTACTGGGAAGAAAAACACTACAGAACCAATTATTTGAAAAGTCCAATCCGATATGAGTTGTTTACTTGGTGCTTAATTTTCAAGGAGTCTGAGAGTTTTTCTTATACTGATGTTATTGTAAATTGGCCAAGAGTGTATTTTAGTCCTCCATAAGTTGATTAGTAAGTGGTTATGAATCGATATTTGTAAGTTTTCTCTTGATTTTTTTTTCCTTTTATTAATTCTAGGGGCTAAGCTTGTTGTTTTCTGGATTTTAGTTTTATTTTGTTTAAGGTGATATAAGTCATTTATGCCATCTATTTTTTATCAATATATTATTTTTTTTGCCGATTGAAAAAAATGAAGATGAAATTTAAATTTAAATTAGTGAAACAGGTTAGAAACGATCACTCCGATGATCTCACCGAAATAACCGAAAAAACTAAAGGTTGATCAGTTTGGTGGACCAAGTCTCTCTACTCTTGGATTCAACGAAGGTTCTTAATTGAACTTGTGCTTAATTGCCAAATCTTTGTGGGGAGTGCAGTTGTGGAATATTATAGGGGTTATCTTGTATCTTTATAAACTCCTTGATGAATGCATTTAGTTTCGGCTATATGATTGCATCTGAAAAGTTGATATGTATTTTCTTTAGGTCATGAAGTGTCTTTAAGGAAATTTCATTAGGATCCCACTAGTTTTTGTACCTTTGCCAATTTTATTGACAAAAAGGGGGAGAATTAATGTATAGTTCACACTAAAAATACATATGGTTTTCGAATCATTATGTAAGGGGGAGTCGTTTTCATGTGAGATGAAGTATTGACTAAGGGGGAGTGATACATATCTCCATAGTATTATTGTCGAAGTTGTGATACAACTGAACTTTGATGCTTTGTAATAATACTATGACACTGTGTAACAATGATTCAGAGTTTTTATTTTCTAATTGTTATAGGTACGGATCTTTAATAACGGTGATGCTAATTTGAATATCTTTAGAATCATTGGAGTACTTGGAAGTGACGAAGATTTCGAGTAATGTTAAAGAACCAAGGAGATCATGCATGTGGAAGAGAAGCTGCAAAGTTTATTTATTTTGTATTCCATATGTATTGATAGTTTTGTCACTAAAATTGACAAAGTGGGAGATTGTTAGAGCACTGCTCGGTCGAACTCACAAGCGTTGTTATCTCAAGCTTGTTTTCCAAGTTTAGTTGCCAAAACTATAAGTCTTGATTTCTAGTCTACTTATAGCTAAGTCTCGGACTAGGACAGTAAGTGTAGTTGAGCTCTAGACTCCACAACGTTCGTCATGCAAAGACGAAGAACTACTCAAGGAACTGGTGGATCTTCATCGACAAAAAGGTATGTGGAGATTTGAACTTATCTATCACTCAAAAGTCTATCTATTCTATCTCATATCTTGAGACAAAAATCGTCTTGCTATATAAACTTCGATTATATACATTTGATATTTCGATCCGAGTTTATATCGCTTATCTATTTCTCGAAATATGTGTTGGTAAGCTTTCGCTTTTTCCAAGTTCGTCTTTACTCGTGACGAAATTCATGTTAACTGTTTCAATCTCTTGAAAATCGCTTTGATGAAAAATAGTATGTGAATAACCACTATATAACATCCTCTAAGAATGTTTCAATGATTGAAATGAGAGTTTAGAATATATAACCTTGAATGGATATAAAAATTGTATGTGAAATCATACTTGTGTAAGTCCAAAATCCTTGAACCAAAGCATGCGTACTTTACTGGTTTAGGATGTCCGGAGCTAAGTCCGCGTACCCGTACGCATACTGCCGGAAGTTCACATCCCGTGAATTTCTGTTGGAGTTTGTGAACTAAAAACAAGCTCAATCTGGATACTTAAGTATGCGTACCGGTATGCGTACTTAAGTGGGTTATTTTCTAAAAACGGTTTATTCATGAACTAAAGAATTTATATAAATTAAGGAATGCAATCTTTGCAAACCATGGCTATAATGTTCATGAATCGATTCGAATGAATCAAATCGTTTTTGATTCGATTGTGTCTTGTACACTTCTATGAGATCTAAGCAATTGAACAACTCTCTAACTAGTTCTTCGAGTCATTTGAATTAGTTATGGTGAAGATGAATAAGGTTGATATGAAAGTGCTAATATGGCTAACCATTAGTTAACTATTGTTGAACCAACTAGGTGTATACGTTTAGGTACGGTTACTCAAACCTAAATGAAGTTACATTTCATTTGTGTATAACAAGCTAAGTTTGATCTAACGGTTGAAAGATATTAGCTTGAACTAATTAGATTTTCATCTAACGGTGAATATTGAATGCTTCGTTACCAAGGTAACTTAGATTGCAAACCCTAATTGGAGACTATATAAAGGAGAACTCTAGAAACTGGGAAACCTAATCCCACACCTCATGTGTGATACTAGTTGTATAAGCTAGAGTCGTTTCTCCTTTAACCTTAGGTTTCTATCGAGACCCTGTAGGTTAACGACTTAAAGACTTCATTGGGATTGTGAAGCCAGACCCAACTATTTTCTCTGTAGTTGCATGATCCGATCTTGTTGTTTCTATCGTATTTGAGTATAATCGTAAGATTGGCTTGAGATTAATTTCTCCGATAGGAAAGATAGAATTAAAAAAGTCACAAACACCTTTGTCTCAGCGTTTGTGATTCCACAATATCTTGTTTCGCTAGTCGATTAAGATTATTATGAGGTGAGTGATATTTCTAGGCTGTTCTTCGGGAATATAAGTTCGGTATATCAATTGGTTCCTGTTCACCTTGATCTATCAAAAGACGGAACAAAACTCGTAGGTATTTCTGTGGGCGACAGATTTATTTATTCCTGTAGACTTTTCTGTGTGATACATATTTGTTTATTAAAGTCTTCGACTTTGGGTCGTAGCAACTCTTAGTTGTGGGTGAGATCAGCTAAGGGAATCAAGTGCGTAGTATCCTGATGGGATCAGAGACGTAAGGAGCGCAATTGTACCTTGGATCAGTGTGAGATTGATTGGGGTTCAACTACAGTCCAGACCGAAGTTAGTTTGTAGTAGGCTAATGTCTGTAGCGGATTAATACAGTGTGTGTTCAATCTAGACTAGGTCCCGGGGTTTTTCTACATTTACGGTTTCCTCGCTAACAAAACTTCTGGTGTCTGTGTTATTTATTTTTCGCATTATATTTTGTTATATAATTGAAAAATCACAGGTTGTGCGTTGTATCGATCAATTGTTAAATCCAACCTTTGGTTTTTGATTGAAATTGATTGATCCTTGAACATTGGTCTTTGGTACCGTTCAAGTCATTTCTCTTGTATTCAATCAGACTCGCAGATTTCTATTTGTTTGAGTTGGGATTGAATCGAGAAATCGAGATATATAACTCTTTGATATACTTTTTATTAAGATTGAGTCTGACTGTATAGTTGATTCTCTTAAAAGTATATTGGAGTTTGTCCATACAGATTGCTAAGCGAAATATTTGGTGAGGTTGTTAGACCCCCACTTTTTCAAAAACTAATGATGGAACAAGAGTAAGATTCTGGTTGGATAATTGGCTTCTCGATTCCTCTTTTTCTTTTCTTTTTTCAAATCTGTATAAAGCTTCCAAAAAGAAAGATCCTTTTGTTTTAGATTGCTTTGTTCGAAATGAAGATGGTGTAGTTTGGAATTTGGTGCTTCCTAGATGATTGAACTCTAATCTTAATGAAATGAGTTGGTTACATAATAAGTTGAACAAGGTTACTCTTAATTGAATGAGAATGATACAATGGAACAGAGTCTTTCAAGTAAGAAGGTATTTTCTGTCATATCAACTTATGACAAGCTTACAAATGTGGAGGTGATGCTTCCTAATAAAAAAAACAAGTTACTTTGGCAGCTGAAGGTACCTCCAAAATTGGATTTTTCTTGTGGATGTTAGCGCATCCAAAACTTCCTACAAGAGATATGCTTAGAAGAAGAGGGATTGAAGTGTCGCGGACCTGTTTGTTTCGTTCTGAAAATGAAATAGCAAATCATATCTTTATTCGTTGCACCTTTGGTAAGAAGATTTGGACTCATTTTATTGAGAAATTAAAATGGTTCTTCATGATGACACATGTTGTTGTTTCTTTGATGTTTGGTCTCTATCACAAGAAAACAAGACTCAAACTTAGGTACGAAGCATTATTCCAGCGGTTATATTATGGTGTTTGTGGAATGAAAAGAACTCTAGAGTTTTTACTGGGAAGAAAAACACTACAGAACCAATTATTTGAAAAGTCCAATCCGATATGAGTTGTTTACTTGGTGCTTAATTTTCAAGGAGTCTGAGAGTTTTTCTTATACTGATGTTATTGTAAATTGGCCAAGAGTGTATTTTAGTCCTCCATAAGTTGATTAGTAAGTGGTTATGAATCGATATTTGTAAGTTTTCTCTTGATTTTTTTTTCCTTTTATTAATTCTAGGGGCTAAGCTTGTTGTTTTCTGGATTTTAGTTTTATTTTGTTTAAGGTGATATAAGTCATTTATGCCATCTATTTTTTATCAATATATTATTTTTTTTGCCGATTGAAAAAAATGAAGATGAAATTTAAATTTAAATTAGTGAAACAGGTTAGAAACGATCACTCCGATGATCTCACCGAAATAACCGAAAAAACTAAAGGTTGATCAGTTTGGTGGACCAAGTCTCTCTACTCTTGGATTCAACGAAGGTGATCCCACCCATACCTTTAAAACCCTACGCCTTACAAATCCAAGGGTGGAATGGCTGGGTTACCAATTTGGTACACCTTTAGGAGCAAGGTTTGAAAAACGGGTCACGACTCAGGTCACAGGCACTTAGCGTGACCTTTATAACGCATTTTGACATGTGTGAGCACGTTTCGGGCCACAAACGCGTTATTTAGGGGGAAAACACGTTTTTTGTACGTTTTTTTTTTAAATAACTGGCGTTGTAACGGTTAAATAGAGAATAATAACAAATTATGATCTGGAATTCCTATCTAACGGTTATGGCATGCGTGAAAACGTTATAACGAGTCTAAAAAATATTGTGACTAAGTTTTTTTTTCTTTTCAATACTCCTAAATATATGACCTATTCATTTTTAAATTTTATCCCACTAATAGATGACCTATATCATTAAAAAATGGGATATTTTCAAAACTACCATTTTAATTGATTATTGTTAGTATAAGAAATATGTATAATTTGATAGTCATATTTATATTCTTTACGTAAGTGTTTTAAAATCAACCATCATACACCACCCGAGACTTCAACCACATCATATACAATCCCTTCACTAATTTTTCAACATGCCAACCACATCAATACCACCAATATATTTAGGAGTTCAATTCAAGCATGGACGAACTTCTCGACATATATTTGAACCATTATTTCAAAGGCTGGCGCGCAAAGCTCAAGGATGGATGACAAAATGTCTTACACCTGCTGGAAGGTTAGTACTTATTAAAACCTCTTTAACTCCTACTTCCAATCATCTTATGCAAACACAGATGTTCCCAACACATGTCCACAATCAGATTGATAAAATAACTAGGAATTTTTTCTGGGGTCATGATTCCAAGGTGGACTAGGAATTAGGAAGAGCAGTCATCATAATAAAGCATTGTTCATGAACAGAATCTGGAATATCCACGATAAACCACATTCCATCTGCACCAAACTCTATAGAGAGAAATACCTTAAGCAACAACCTATATTCTAGACTACTATCCAAATACCTACTACGGCCAGCCCACAATGGAAACAAATGACATCCCTCATACCTTTTGTCGAGCAGAATATTTTTCACCGCATAGGAAACAGTTTAAATACACCTATACAAGCTAACTGGATACCTCACTATCAAAACCTTGATTCTGCCCAATGTTAACCTATTCAAACAGTGGCTGGTATCATTGACCATTCCACTCATAACTGGAAACATGACCAACTCTTTAATCTCCCACCTACAACAATCCAACATATAATCAATATCCACCTTCCAAATAACAACTCCCCAGATAAAGTAGTTTGGCCTCTTTCTAAATCATGAAGGTACACTACCGCTTCTGGATATATTAGTCTAATTCAGCACGATAATCTTGCACAACAAAACCCTCTGCCACACACCAAATTCATATGGAATTTACCATGTCCACCTAAAATTCAACTTTTCTTGTGGAAAGCGAACAACGAGGGTCTTCCTACATTCTCTCTTTATACCACATCAACCTCACCAATTCCAACCTTTGCCCAAGATGCAAAACCACTCCAGAAACAACAAAACACATGTTGATCCACTGCCAAGTGGCCTTGGAAGCTTGGATTAGTTTGTCTAATTACATAACAACAAATCATCTCAATGAAAATAACCAGCTACTTAACTTCACAAATCAAACCACAATCTCCCAAATTCTGCAAAGTCCGGCCACAACTTCAACTATTACTACTTATTGCTATCTCCTGTGGTCCCTTTGGACAACCCGAAACGAGCTTGTTTTCAGAAGAACCGACTCTCAGCCTGCGGACATTTCAACAAGAGCTATACAACAACACCAAGAATTTGAATGGGAAAAAAGTATTACCCCTCCAATTCTGCCAGGCGAACCACCTACCAGAAGTGCTACGAACAACTCCAGGACAAAAGTAACAATTGACGTCGGATGGACCAGATCGGAATCAGACTGGATAAAGATAAATACATATGGAGCTGCTAGAGGACACCTGGGATTAGCGGGAGCAGGGTTCATTTGCAGGGATTCCAATGCTCAAACCGTGATGGTCGTTGCTTAGCCACTAGGAATAACTGATGGCATCACTGCTGAAACTTGGTCAACGGTACTAGCAACAAGAACGACAACGGAAAGAGAATGGCGTAAACTTTTGTTTGAAACGGACTCAGAAAATCTAATGTGCCTAATCAAGACTACTACAGATGCTCCTTGGCATATCTCAGAAATGATTGCAGAAATAAAACATCGAATGATTCAAATACCAGATTGCAACATCCAACACACCTATTGAGAAGGAAACCAAGCGGCAGACGGACTGGCAAACTACGCAGCAGATGCTAGCCAAACAGGAAATTACTCCACTACAATTTGGGATAAAGCAATCGCACCGTGCATCAATCAAATTCTTTTAAATGACTATAGGGGTATTAAATACCCTCGTGTAATTTCCATTTAACTGTCTTTTTAATGTTTTATGCTTCAAAAAAAAACAGAGAAAAAAAGCTCAATCTCTTTTTGTAAATTTTGTAAGAAAGAACGTATGTGATAACGTGAAAAATAGTTCTAAAAAACGCACGTTAAAATGGTGTTTAGAAGAAAAAAACATTTTAAAAGAAAAGAGAGGTAATAACGTGTGAAAACCGAAAAACGGTCCTACAAAAATGTTGTTATTGTTATAAACGGCAGTTTATTATATAGATAAATAAAACCCTATTACTTGGAACCAAGTATTTAAACTATATAAGTAGAGTCCTAAACTATATAAATAGAGTTTAACCTTGTGAAGAAATAGAAGAAGAGAACAAAGAGACACAAAGTAGAAAGGAAGAATAGGAGAAATCTTATTCATGTGTGTGAAATACAAAAGTTTAGGATTCTATTTATATAGTTTAAATACTTGGTTCCAAGTAACAGGGTTCTATTTATTTATGTAATAAACTGCCGTTTATAACAATAACAACAGTTTTGTAGGACCGTTTTTCGGTTTTCACACGTTATTATCTTTCTTTTCTTTTAGAATGTTTTTCTCCTTCTAAACACCATTTTAATGTGCGTTTTTTAGAACTATTTTCACATTATCACACTCTTTCTTACAAAATTTACAAAAAAAAATTGAGCTTTTTTTCCTCTCTACTTTGGGTCTCTTGTTATCTTCTTCTATTTCTTCACAAGGGTTATTTCATATAAGCACGGGGTTGGGAGACCTCACGTCAATAATTATTTTAGGCAGGAAGATATCATTATTACTGCTTAAATCACCATAACTAATTTTGGCCCCTCACTAAAGGAAAAGGCCAAATTTGTCGGCATTCTAGCCTGACCATAAGGTTTCATGTCCTGTGTCCCTAACAGGATTATTAAATCTTACCAAGATTCATGTTTTGTATCATGTGTATACTTCCCTCACAGGATACCAGAACTTGCATGTTTCGGTACAAGTACAACCGATGGAGACAGAGTAAGGTCACTGAATCTGTTCTTGGCATTCTAACCTGACCATGAGGTTTCCCTTGGCATGAGTAAAGCTTAGAGCTTTTCCAATAGTGAATGGGGATACTTCACATCTGCTATGGATGAAATCCTAAATATTAGGGGAGAAAATTGGGCTGGAAATGATTTTCATAAATTTTCATAAATCATAAAATAAGATTTTCACAAAATAAGAGAAGCTCAAGCTCTTACATGTCAAAAAAAAATAGAGAGCTGAAAATCCACTTTGATGACAAAATTTACTGAATCTTACTGAATGAAAGAAAACAAAAATAAGAAATAACTTGAATGTTAGCAATGTATATGTGTATACACTATAGATATAGATATGAAAAACCAGATAGCTGGATGCCCTATTAGCTTTTGGAACCTCTGAGCAAAGATTGCATGCCTCTTCACAAGTTGTTCCTAAATTTACCAGGAGATATTTCTCGAAAAGAGTGCCTCTGCACCAGTATTTATATATAGATATATGAAAAGCCAGACAGCTGGATGCCCTATTAGCTTTTGGAACCTCAAGCAAAGATTGCATGCCTCTTCACAAGTTATTCCTTCATTTACCAGGAGATGCTCGAAATGAGTGCCTCTGCACCACTATTTCTTCCACCAAATAGGCCAGTTGTATTTATATGCGACACCATGAAAACCTGCCCAGAAGCATCTCTACCGCAAACGCCCAATATTTTGACCAATCACTTAATTTTAACAACCCAATTATAATGCTATAATGTGATGAAATACATGACTTCATAGGAACGGATATTACACCGCCAAACAGTAACCCACATGCACCATGCATGACGGGATTGGAGAAGGTACTGGAAGATCTATTTTATGACTCTTCCGGTACTGGAAGCAACAACTATTTCAATCAATCAATCACAGGTTAGTACTAACTATGGAGGTTGGCAGGGCAGAGTACTATGGAGGTTGGCAGGGCAGAGTACAAATAGAAAAAAACTCAGCAAAAGTACTATCGGACACAAACATTATGTACCTACAAGATTACAGAACTAATCACCCAAATACAACAACACAAAACTAGTCACTCAAATACAACCATAAAATAGGTTCTAGCAAACCACAAAACTCTGAACAAATAAAGAACACCAATAGTTGTGATAGATCAAGTCACAACTCACAAAAAAATTGCGTGATTTCCAAAACCACCAATAAAGAACACCATAGATAGTATTGTCATCCACCGCCAACATGACCAAGCAAACACCAGATTAAAACTTACAAAACCTAACAAGTAATGTGAAGGACTGCACATTCCATAAACGCCAAGAGAAATAAGAAAAACATATCACACAACTGAGAGGGCAGTCAATAGCAAACCCAGAAGAGTAAGAAGTTAACAACTATGGGTTGGTCTAACCTCTTTTGAGATACTTCATATGTATCTCTAAGGATTCTAGAGCACAGCAAAAACTGTCCCTGTACAAAAGCAGATTTATCTTGATAAACACACAAAATTAAGAAGCACCATCACTTCTATTTCACAGTCATCTGCTAAAAAGCATTCTGGAGTGGCCATATAACAAAGGAACATGTTTCCTTCCAGTACTCGAATCGAAAAGATCAGCAAATTATTATACTCGAAACGTAAAACTAAAAATAAGGCACAAATTAAGCCAATTTACACAATTGGGACCAAGCAATCCACATAAGGCACCAGATAAAGTTCTACGCATAAAACGAACTCACTTCAAACAAAGTTATAACCCAGATAAGTTGAAGTTCTAGAGAGCCATCACAGAGAAAGAGAACTTTAAGCAATAAACTGTAAAACCTATCTAAATGCAAACATATTAAGTTGCAGCCATTAAATCCATTACAAGCACATAGCATCCTTTAAGCGCAGAGAAAGCACAACAATGGCGTCATTAAGCATAGCAAACCATTTCATCAAAACCAGAGATTACATTGTCTGCATTCACCACAACCACTAAAAGCATGTGCTCCCAAATAGCTGGTCATACACCTGAATAAAACGCACATCAATAATCATATCTAACATTAAAAAAAGAGGTCATGCCTAGAATATATGACAGAAAACTTTAACCATTAGTGCTGCACCCTTCAGAAGGCATCAAATGGTGAAACTTGACACCACAAGGTGATATCTCAACCATGAGAATGTGAAAAGGGATAACAAATGATGCATAACTCTGCAAGTTAAAAGTTAAAGTTTCAGACAATACACAAGCTTTAAGAAATATAAAAACAAAACATAATTAGAGAACCGTAAGAAATTAACCCACTCCCTTGCAAACCAACTAGCCACAACACCAATATTAGTTGAACATAATCACTGGCAGCTCCATAAAGATTTGTGCCTTTCCTAAATCCATCTTATGTATATTACATTACTACTTAGACCCAATAAACCCAAATTCACAAAACCCAGGAAAAAAAATCTAGAAGTCAGTACTAACTACAAACAGCCCCAGCAACACAGCACAGAAAATCTCGAAGAAGAGGAAAAATATCACCGAGAAAAACATTGAAAAGACAACAAACCTTGGCAAGATACCAAAGGTTACCCAAAAAAGAACAGAAGGCAAAAACATAGGAGCAGAGAGAACATATAACAAGCAAGCAAATAGTTAATGCTAACCATGCACTCACGCAATCAAATCAAGGAAAAAATTGAAGAAGTTTAAACTGAATTACATCTATAACGCCAACTAAGTTACCCTACTAAGACAATGCTAACTATGTTACCCTACTAAGACATCAGCAGAATCGGTTAAAACCCACAAACAAGCATCAGAAAGATAGATATAGAAAATTACCTCAGTAATATGGATGGTACAGAGGTGGCACCCTAGGCACTGGTGAGGATGCTGAAGGTTGGTGATGCTGACCCGGGAATGCAGATGTCAAGCCATAATGCCCACTTTCAGGATAACCCCCAGATGGCATTCCAACTGAACCAGGTGGTAACCTATACATGGACCCAGCACCACCACTCAATCCACCATATCCACTTGCATTCGGTCCTCCATAACCTCCAGAAACTGGTCCACTCCCAAAACCACCGCCTAGTCCAGCACCATATCCACTACCACCTAATGGTGGCACTTGATTACCCATAGAGGACAACCCCTGTCCACCCATATGATGGTGAGGATGATGATGACCAAGTCCACCAGGCACTTGGTGTCCACCACCAAATCCAGCTCCATATGAAGACATCCCACTTGGCATTGAAGACTGCTGTTGTAAACCATCACCAGGGACTTCCCCTGATACACCAGATTGCCCTTGAACTCCTACAGCATTAGGTGCCCCAGGTTTCCCTTTTTTACCCTCAATTGCTAACTTACATACCAATTGATGTCCATCAATTGTTTTAATTGGATCAACTAATGAAGCTCTTGCTGCTTCACTACTTTTATAAACAAATAAAGCAAATCCTCCTGATTTCCCAGTTTGTTTATCAAAACCTAATGGTCCTTCTTCAATTTCACCGTAAGATGAAAAATGTGCTAATAATCTATCAGAAGGCATATCGAAAGGTTGGTACATTACCCACATATATTTTCCTCGCCGAAACATCAATTGGTTGAATATTAGATGTAGGTCCAGTGGTTCCAGATGCAGCTAACTGTGTAACAGTCACATCCGACCGTCGATTTTCTTACTAGGTTCTTTCAATGCTATCATCGCACCGTCAATATGTTTGAATGTAACGAAGCCATAACCTTTAGATTTACCTGTAACTTTATCAAGAATAACAACAGCTTCATCAAGATCACCGTAAGATGAGAACAGGGTTCGTAATCCTTCTGTTGTTGTTTCCCAACCAAGACCGCGGATGAATAATTTTCTTTGGGTTGAATCGCGATCAGCTATTAACCTAACGGCATCGAGAACATCGGCGTGTCTCATAACTGCATCTTGAAGGATATCAAGCAGCTGGTCTTGTGTGAATGGTTCAATGATTTTGCGTGTATCTTCTGCTTAGTTTTGATGCTGAAATTCCATCTGATGCTACTGCGCCGTTTTCGTCAGCTTTTCTTTTCTTCATTGATGGATCCATTGATTGATGATGTAGAGAAGAAAATCAAAACTCAACTCGAAGGAAGAAGAGAAACTCGTTGATGAATGAATATAAGGACTTTTTGTCTGAAGGAACAAAAACCCTAATTTCAGAGACCAAGAACCGCCTCTATTTTTTTATCAGTAAACCCGGCGGTGTGCAAAGAGATAGGAATGAGAAAGGGCAAATCTAGCGTGGTTAGGGGTGTGCAACGGACGGATGGTTGCGGATTAGGGGTCACCCGCAACCAAACCGTCAAAACTGCGGATTTGAAAAATCAAACCGTGACCGGCCCAATCACCCGCGGATTTTACAACCGCGGATCCGCGGATTGTGCGGTCCGGTTGCGGATTAACCGCGGATTAGGGATAAAAAAAAAAAAAAAATTGGGCATGTCTTTGGCATGAGGCCCAACTCTCTCTGACTCGCAAGTAAGTTGTTGGAAAGGTCCTGAATAAGCAAACAATTAGTTGGGCTTACTTGACATCAAAAACAGGTCCTGAATAAGCTATTGCAATTAGCTGGGCTTAGTGACCATCACATTCAATTAGCTGGGCTTAGTGGCTTATAGCTAATGGAGAAGAGTCAGATGCGGTGCGGTTGAATCCGCGGTTTTCAATATTCAACCGCACCCAAACCGCTAAAACGTGCGGATTTGAGAATCCTATCCGTGTCCGGCCCATACATCTTGCGGTTTGGGTGAAATCCGCAATTTTGCGGACGGATACGGGTCAAATCCGCGGTTCCGGTTTTTATGCTCACCCCTAAGCGTGGTATTTATCTGTGTTATCTCCTAGTCTTAGTGGGCCGAGATATCCATTATTAAACCATGGGCCTAAAAGGAAACCGACTCCAATCGGCAATTGGCGTAAAAAATCATTTATTTACAGAAAGTCAGAAACCTAAGTTTAGAGAGAGTCCTGGTTTAAAAAGAATCCTATTATTGGAGTTGCAGTGGATGTGACTATGGGTTTAAATTACTAAGTGGAATCTAAATGTTATAGGGGAGATCAGATTTATGTAAAAATTCAAAAATACCCTCAATATTTTTAATTTATTACCCTTTTACCCTCTTATTAACTACCTAATCTAATTTAAAAAAAACGGAAAAATCATTAAAAGAAAAAAACGGTCGCCCCATATTCTTATTCTTCCCCTTCTTCTTCTCATATTCTTCTTCTTTATGTTTTCCTTCTTCTTCTTTTCTTCTTCCATTCTTCGTTTTTCAACGATTAATTGTCGATTCAAAAAAGATTCGTCGTCGATTAAATTCATTGTATCAAACCATGAAACCTAAGAAAAAGCTAGGTCAATCTTCGTCGAATCCACCTCCTCCTGAAGCAGAGAAACCAACTTCATCAAATAAATATGAAACTGAAGATCAAGAAGAAGTGAATGAAGGAGATGCACAAACCGCCGAGACTCCTGATATGACAACAATAAAGTATGAATTGAAAAACCTACTCTTTATATAAGCGTTTTATTGATTATTAAGTTGGTTTCGAAAATTTTAGGTCTGAAAAAACAGTTTCTGAAAATGCTTACGTCTGGGAGTTCTTGTATTCCCAACCGTAAATAGGTCTCACGGTTGGGATCTATTGTTTTCCCGGCCGTGTATATGTTTTACGATTGGGATGTCTAAGAACTCTCAGCCGTTTGTAATCTTCACGGTTTGGGATTTATAAGAACTCTCAATCGTAACGGAGTCGATGCGTACGAGATTAAGAAAACCTATCCGCAAAAAGTTGTATACGGTTAGGTTAATCCTAGTCGTATATTATGATGTGTTCGAATTTTTTTCAGCGGTAGTGTTTACGTCTCGGTATTTCTAACCGTATTATTGTTTCCCAACCGTAATATTTAACTTCCTAGCCGTATGTGTTACTGTGTTGAATGTTAAACCAGGTGTATTTTCACGTATAGGTTTTCCTATCTGTAATAGGACATAACCAAGCCGCTAATTATGTTTCCTAGACGCCATTTGTTTTACGTTTAGGTCGATTACTTAATTTCCCATCCGTAATTATATTTGCGTCTGGGACTATTCATTTTTCCTAGTTGTAATCTGTGCCACGGCTTAGTTATGTCAAAAGTTCCCTGCCATTTTTGCTAATGTACTTTTGGTTTTTGGCCTTGTTTGTCTTTGAAAAGAGCAAAAGAAAATAAGAAGAAAAGATCACAAGAAGTAACACCTCGTAGTGAACCGATTCCCCAACCTCGTCACATAAAACCATTGGGTGCAAACGCAAGGAATGCAAGTGGAGTTGTGACTGGTGGAGAAAGTGAAGTTGAAGGTGATGCAGTTGGATCTGGAACTGATTTGGATAGTCAAGTTGTAGTTTCCGCAGGTGGAGGAAATGAAGTTGGAGTTGGTGGAGGAAGTGAGGTTGGAGTTGGTGTTACTGGAGGAACTGAAGTTATAGTTGGTGGAAGAAGTGAAGTTGGAGTTCCTGTTACTGGAGGAACTGAAGTTAAAGTTGGTGGAGGAAGTGAAGTTGGAGTTGCTATTACTGGAGGAAGTGAAGTTGGAGTTGTTGTTATTGATAAAGGTAAATTTGTAGTTGATGAGGACAAGAAGGAGGGAAAGAAGAAGTATCCACCAAAATAAACGGGAAGACAAGTAATTGATGCTATGATGCCTTTACCTCCCAAGAGGAATGGGGGACCTTGGGGTGCGCCAAGAGATCGTTCTGTCTTGATTGGTTACCCGTCTTCATGGGCTGCTAGGGTTTGTGGCACAAATTTAATAAATCAAATTACATGTGTTATTTTCATTTTATTATGGATTATTAATTATAACAACCAATTTTTTTTGTAGTTCCCGGATAAAGCGGTCCCTACACTAAAGCACCAACAAGGAAAGTTTTGGCTGTTGGATAATGAACATCCAGATGTGGTAGCTTTGGTAAAAGTTTCGGGGTTATGGTTTGTAATCGAGACTTTGCAGAAGACATATGATATCGTGACAGTTTGTGGTTTTCGAGAAAGATTCTGGCCCGAAATTACGACTTTGCATCTCCCGTTCGGCGAGATGACTATCACTCCTGATGATACAAAGCAAATCACTGGTCTTGCTTTGGAAGGAAAAGTTGTGTTTGAGGGTTTCAACAATTCTATGTCTTTTGATCAGCTTTGTGTTTTGGCGAAGGACTGTCTTGGGTGGGGCAAAGATGAAGCGGAAGAAGAGTTTGAGATAGGGTATGGAGCCCAACCTAGAGCTAAAAGGGAATTTAGTCAACCGGGTGAACGGGCTGAAACAGTTAATATGGAAAGGAATATTAATTTGGTTCGTCTGAGGGACAAGTTTGGGGATTTTGTCCGCAAGACTACTAATGGAGAGGTCGTGATGGACGCAGAAAGAGCTAGACATACGGCTATAGCTTACTTGTTGCACGCTCTTGGGACCGTCTTTTTCCCCGATTTCTCAGGAAATAAGGTAAATGCTTGTTATTTGAAGTGGTTGAAGACTCTCAGTCTCGATCCCGAAACAAACGAGGTACCTAGGTACTCGTGGGGCACCACCCTCCTTGTTAGTATGATGGACAGTCTTTGCAAAGCTTCTAGGTGGAACGAAACACAAATTACGGGATGTGTTGCTCTTATCCAAGTATCGTTTTGTTTTAATATAACAAATATTTATTTATTTTACTTTTATATATTGGTTTGTGTGTAATATCTTATTTATCAAAAAAAAAAAATCCGTAGTCATAGGCTTACGACCATTTTAAAAGATTGAGGCCTACTCGGGATATAAAATGGGCTCTAGAAAAACCTACAAGAGGAAGATATCCCTTTGGAGGGACCCAACACAAGGCTAAAGAGACGGAAATGGTCGAAATGAGGAAAAAGTTGGATGCTTTGACAATCAATGATGTGGATTTTGATCCATATTTGAAACTTGATGAGGATAGAGATGATGAAGTTGGTGATAAAGTATTTTTTGATGTGGAGACCTATGTGGGACCATTGTTTTATTCAACTGGGTTCGTCATTTTAGATCCTCGTAGAACGCTCCGCCAAATCGGTATTGTCCAGAAAATTGTACCTGAAGACTCTCCTTTGAAACTGAGCGTAGCCAACTCCCTATTTAAGGACAAAGATGTCAGATTGATCTATGAATCAGCATCGTTGATCGAGCATTGGAATGCTCGTTCCCAAGAAGTAAACCAAATGAGTAGAAGAGCGCTTGAATCTTGTCATGGGACTTCCGAAGCGAATGCGAATCACATGGAATGGTATCAATAGTGGGCTCATCCTTATGTGGAAAATTTGGATCCAGAGGCGCAGAGACATTTCAAGAATGCAGAGAAAGAGAGTTCAAAATCAAAGGCATCAATGAATGAAGAAGAAGATTGGGAGAAGATGGTGGTACGTATACTACTAATTATGTTTGTATATGTTTTTTTTTTAATTATCTATGAATATTTAGAGTATGTGTGTTTGATATGAAAAAATAGGTCGAACGAGTTAATTGGGTGGTCAAGGACATCACATGTATGATTAATTCGGGTGAGGACCTAACGGTACCTGAACAAAGATTACTTCGGAATCGAGTTAAAGACATAATAATCCCTGAGAAAGGAGGTTTATATGCTTATCAAGAGGACCGACCAAGGAGAGCTAAAAGGGCTAGGTCTCCTTCTTCTAGCGACGACTCAGACACTCCCCCTCGTGACGAAGTTCAATCTAAGCAAGGAAAAGGCGGTCGAGGTGGTAGAGGTGAAAAAGGTGGTCGTGGTCGAGGTGAAAAAGGTGGTCGTGTTGGAATAAGTGCAAAAGGTGGCCGTGCTGGAACAAGTGCTCGAGGTGGACGTGGTGGAAGTAAAAAGACTCTAATTCAAGGTGGCAGCGGTCGAGGTAAAAAATATAGAGTTGTAGAACAAGTTGTGGAACATGAGCAAGAGGACGATTTGGATGCGTTTATGCGCTCGTCTTCGGATGAGGCATCAAGTGAATGACCATATACTCGCTTTTTATTATTTTACTTCATGGATCTTCTATTATCTAAGACTTTGTTTATTTACTATTTTTGTTGTTTGGTTATGGATTCAGATGGATGAATTTTTATAACTTTGCATGTATGAATGAATGTTAGTCTTTCCACTTGTCTAATCTAAGAAAACTGAGGAAAAAAAATCAAGATTTACTAATTTTGTGTGCACTTTCGGCTAGGTCGATGTTTCACATAACCTATCTGAAAATGCATATAGTTCTTGTCAAGTAAACTTGCAAAGTATTTCGGTTAGAAAATCCCGGCCGTAAACAGGAAAACAGTTAGGAAAAGCAACCGTAACTTTGTTTCGGTTAGGAAATACCTAGCCTTTTATTGCTCTGAAGACTCAAAAATAAAATGAGTCTTGGTTACGGCTACATATCCGGGCCGTGTATCATATTTGCGGTTAGAACTCCAAACCGTAATTCTGACATAAATTTACAACTCTGGTTTACGGCTTGGTCGACCTTTCAAGTTCCTGACCGTAGATGCAGAACGGGTAAGAACACCATCCGCAATAGGTTTACGGTTGGAATTACCTAGCCGTATATCACTCTGATAACCCAAAAAGGAAATGGCTCCTATTTACGGATAGATATCCATGCCGTAATTCTGACAGAAATTAACAACTATTATTTACGGCCAGAAATACCTAGCTGTAAATATGACACACCACAAACCCTGCATGATTATACAAAATTACTGTTGGGTCTACCTTTTGTTTTCCTAGCCGTAAACATCTATAATTTCCTTTTGTACCACATCATATCGGCTAGTTTTTTAATTTTGAAAAATAGATCCGTTTGAAGACCGATCTATAGAAGGTTCTAGATGTTCAACCACTTATTTAAACTTGAAATAACTCCACCTCCATATAACCACCCATTCCAAATCAAAATCAAACCTTCTACATTAATAATCTCCACTAAAACTCCTACAAACTCAATGCAATGTACTCAAAGGATAAACCCAACTTTACTTTGGAAGAAGACTCGTTTCTTTGCAAAAATTTTGTACTATGCTATCCAAAGAAGGGAGAATAATGAAGGAATGGTGGTTTACCAAGTCAATCATATTGGAGTAAGATTTTTGAAATTTTTTGTAGTGAAACAGGTAACACTAACAACCGAGATGGGATTGAATTGTATCTTCGATTTTCAGACATACACAAAAAAGTGGAAGAATGTATGGCTTTACTTCGTATGTGCAAACAACTTCGACTTAGAGGTGAGGCTGATGGAGAAGTCGTAGCTCAAGTTAAGAAAGAATAGAGAAAATGGAAAGGCTATAATTTCAACTTCGAAGCTCAATTTGCCATCATCAATGACTACTTGATACATCGAAAGGGATGTTATTAAAACCAACTTTGTAATGGGGATCTATTAAGTATGTAATGAGTTTTATTGAGGTCCAATTAATTAAAGTATTACTAATTTTCAATCGTAGTATGTATTCATGTTGAAAATCCAAATTTCTCAACTTACGTATTCAGTTACAGACGGGAAAAATATGTTATCCCAGCCGTAATACAGACTCAGGAGATTCTGGAAAGAATAACGACCATAAGTTCTTCACTTACCATCCGTTTTTTGTGGTCACAGCTGGGAATTCTTCATATCCTAACTGTAAGTATTGTTTTACGGCTGGTTCGACACAATTTCCCAGCCGTAACAAGTAAAATTTTCAGATTTTGCTCTGATTTTTAACGGATTTGAATCGATAAATTGATGTTGGGAGTTGATTATAAGGTTATCCCGAGTTTTGTGACGAAGGGTTTCATCATTTTTCTTCAATTTTTTTGAAAACAATTTCACCAAAATCATCATTTTTCCTTCTTCAAAATCAAAATCAAAATCAAGGAAAATCAAGTTTTAATTTCCAAAAGATTAATCATTTAATTAGTCTAATTCATTCATTAATACTGATTAGTTAGCTTAATCAATATAATTAGTACTAATCATATTATGGGTATAATAGGTATTACATAAAATACCAGGATAAGGGGCTCTATGCATTGTTATTTCATGACCCCATAAGCCCCCAAATTCCCATCCTTTTTAAAGCCCCAATAATAGGATTCTTTAAAAAACACCATAGACGTTCGAAACGGTTTCTTTTTCCTAGCCAAACCAAGGTTTTCTTTTTCTTTTGGCCGAGCACCGTGTGTTTTTCATATAAGAACAAGGATATAGATATTCGACAGGGTTTCTTTTTTTACCAGCCCAACATAGTTCGACGGGGTCTTATTTTTATCAGATGTTTTCTTTTTGGGAGGTTTGTTTGTTGGTCCTGAGACCCAACAAGTAATTAGTTTAGAATCATGTGTGAAAAAACTATTTAACATGAGTTTTAGAACTATTTAAATTATGGAAAAGACCTGGTTGTTCTTGGACTTAACAAGTGCAAGATAATAAATATAAAAAAATGCGTTTTTCTTGCCATCCAAAACATAACAAAACCTCTTGTGTCTTTTTCTCTTTTCTTCTTCTTTCTCTTCTCTTGAATTTGTAGGTGGGCGTGGGAATATCATCGAAACCCATGATCAAGAATCACCAACAAATAAAAATATACAAGTTGAAAAAGAAAAAGAAGTTTAGTAGAATAAAGTAAATCAGTAGGAAACAAAAGTAAACAAGGTGTAGAAGATATTGATATGTCCAAACCTAGATTCATTGAAGATATTATACTATGATCCCACAACGGATATTGATATGTACTGACTGAAACCTAGATTCACTCGATACAAAAATCCACCAGCAAGTACCGACATTCACTTATACTTCATTTGTGTTGTGTTTCACATATGATTCAATAGTAGATATTGATATCTATTGTTCATATTGATAGGTATAAAAATGTATGATGCCACAGTATGTATTGATATGTATGATCCAATGCTACATATCAATATGTACTGGGTAAAAACCTAGTTTACGATTGAATACGCATCGCAAACCTAGTTTATATATGATCCAATAGTTGATATTGATAATCATATTAATATCAACTGAAGTATCATATGTACTGAAGGAAAAAGTGTATGATCTACATTATACAAAATCATTAAGAAAATAAAATTAAGCCAAAACAAATTGATGATCAAAACAAAAAGGAAACAAATAGAATATGACGATCAAATCAACCCAAATATTATCATATTTACAGTATAAACAAATATGTGTGGTAGGATTATCACATACTATAAACTTAAACTCATTCTCGAATAGCTGGAATTGAATTATTTTTTTTTTAATTTTTTTTACCAATCCCGACCTATTTTCGAATTTTCTTCTTACCCTTCTCTTCACAATCACTTTCAAACTCTTGTTATTCATCTTCGAAACGAAAACATAAATTCCTAGAATACCAGCAGAAGCAGAGAGTAAAAATAAACATATCTGAGCATAATCAGAAAGCAGAGAGAAAAAATGGAAAGGAAATATGAACTGGTTTTATTTTACATGTTTTATATGTTCTTTAGGAAGGAGGCTAATTTGCAATTTAAAAAGTACATAACAACTCTCGCACGTGCTTTGGACCAGGAAATTAAAATTATAAGGTCCATAAACATGTTATTGGACCGCCGATTAAAGCATCTCTAATTGGTGGACCATCCATTAAATAGGTACTCAAAACTGGATTAAATTCCTAGTTTCTTGTTTTATCAGCCAAACCTAAGCTAGACGAGGTCATCTTTTGTTTTTTATCAGCTGAACCTAGGTTCGGCATGGTCTTTTTTTGTCTGTTTTTTTTTCTTTTATCTTAGTGAAACTGTGTGTGTTCTTTATATAGATGTGCCTACAATAGGTTTAACTAGAACGGAAAAAAATCCAAGCAGAACTCACTATTGAAACTACAAAAAAAACACGAAATCAATCAATCAAAAACCTAAAAAGAATAAAATATTATTTTTTTTTATTTTGTTTTGGAACTCGAAATAGATTAGGTTATATTTTTTAATTTGTTAAGGGTAATTTTGAAACTTACCTTTCCGTGGGACACCCCATACCCCACCATCCAAGATAGTAGAATCCAAAAGTAATATACAAAAATTTTAAGTAGAACCGAAAACAGTGTTCAAAAAGAATCATTTACAGAAACTTAATTTACTAGACAGTAGATATCGAAAGACTTAAAGGCCTAGACAAATAAAGCTATATCGTCGAACTGTGAGGAAACCTTCGCTTTCTATTGGCCGAAACAAGTCTTTTTTTCAGTTTTGTGAAACGAGCGTTCTCATGAGGACACTTGGCAATGTATGATTGATTTAAAAATTACAAACTCCGAAGGAAAACTTAACTTACCATGTTTGAAATTATATGGAATCCAAATTCATTTCCTAAGTCGAATACCTACCGTATTAGGATTCCTTTTCCAAAATAATATATATAAAGGAAAAAAAACTCACATATTTCATACATATTTTCTGCGAAAATAAAAGGAAAAATAAATAAAATCCAAGCATATTTTTTATATTTTTTCCACTTATTTAATGCATTGAGACGGGACGGGACGACACTAAATAAAAAAAATACATCCTCACTGGGCGGGGCAAAGGCTCGGGCACACCAAATCAAAAGAATGGTTAAAAGTAAAAAAAAATACATGGTACGTAGCACATGCACTAATCTAGTTAATGTTAATAATCTATTACCGAAGTATGGTAGAGAAAACTTTTTTTTGTGATAAAAGGAAAATTAGATTAAAAATGAGAGACAAAAATAGAGACAAGGAAGCGTTGTGTGTAAACTACAAGAGTTTAAGCATTTATTTATATAAATAGAAGATAGCTTGGATACCAAGTATATATAAACCCTAGAGTTAGAAACAATGGCATCCAAGTTAATAAATATCGATTTATAACAGTCTCCTTGATGACTACTGTTAGAGCACTGCTCGGTCGAACTCGCATGCGTTGCTATCTCAAGCATGTTTGTCAATGTTAGTGATCAAAATTATAAGTCTTGATTTCTAGTCTACTATAGCTAAGTCTCGGACTAAGATAGAAAGTGTAGTTGAGCTCAAGAACTCCATGGCGATCATCATACAAGACGAAGAACTACTCAAGGAACTGGTGGAACTTCATCGACTAAAAGGTATGTGGAGACTTGAACTTATCTATCACTCAAAAGTCTATCTACTCTATCTCCTATCTTGAGACAAAAGTCGTTTTGCTATATGGACTTTGATTATACACATTTGCTATTTCGAGCCGAGTTTATCTCGCTTATCTATTTATCGAAATATGTGTTGGTAAGCTTTCGCTTTGGCCAAGTTCATCTTTACCTAGTGGCGAAAGTCATGTTATGTTTCAATCACTTGAAAATGGCTTTGATGAAAAATGGTTTGTGAATAACAACTATATAACGTCCTCTAAGAATGTTTCAAGGATTGAAATGATAGTTTAGATTATATAAACCAATGTTGGATATAAGCATTGTGTGGTGTAGATGGGGAAAAACGAGTTGTTGGTTTTTAAGGAATTGAGAAGACGACCGTGCGGAGGAAACTCCTTGAACCGAGCGAACTGTCTAACCTCACACAGATGCACTGCAAGAGGGAGTGCTTTGAATTCGAGAGATCAATCTGTAGGACTCCGGCCTAAACCAAGACGATGGCCGTTCCAAAGTCAATTCGGTCACAAGAGAGGATGGGTCGATCTGTAGGAGGGAAGCTGAGAAATGTGTGAGATCAATGGTGATCGAAATTGTAGGTGTGTTGTGTATTCTGCATGAAGAAATAAGATAAGTTATGATTGATTGAATTTGCTCTGTTGAGAGTAATTGTTCAGACGATGAGATCGTGTGCTCTTGTTGTCTGTTTGACGAAATAGTGTCTTGTTTTTTACGAAAATTGTTCGTTGTTTCAATCATGATTCAGAGACTTATTTATATTGCTAGAATTGTAAACACCTTGATCCCATGAAGTGTGACAGTTGCTGGAGTCAAAGAGTGGGGAAGTGGAAATCGTGTTAAAACCAGTTGCTCATCGTGCTGAGACTTGGTTGATTTTCCATCCACTACTTTGCTAACTCCTCCAACTGATTGCACGACTTGCTCACATTCTCATCGTGTGAATGAACACACGTGCCGTAGACTGCCAGACCAAAACCCTAGTTAATATCCCCCCATGTAACACGATTGATGTCTCGTGATTGTGGGTCTGCAAGGCAGACATGTATTTAGTTAGTCAGTTGCTGACTTCATGGGACGATGAGTCCTTGTATTGCTGAGTCGAACGTGATTTGCAAATGTTCTAAGACTCATGAATCGAACGTGTCTGTTGAGACAGAGGTATAATTCTCAAGTAAATGTTGATAGTTAAAGTGAGCAAATATTGCTCATTCCTTAGTCTGAGCAAATATTGCTCATCTGAGCAAATGTTGCTCGTTTGATGAATTATTGGTAACTAAATCAAATAAAATACTAATTTAGAATACTGGCAACTGAACCGAGTATAATTAATTAAAATGTTGATCACGGGATCAACGTAAAATTATTAGCATTTGAATCTGAAATTATGAACCTTAGATTCAAAAGCCCTAATTTCGATCAATTGTTGATCAATTGATGATTTATTGAAAATCAACCACGGAGTAACGGAGGGACCGTCTACATGGGATGATGAGTCGATCATGTAACGCCCAGATGCTCTAGTGAGCAAAATACCAAAGTCTCTTGAAGACCAGTTGGTGAAAAGATGATCAAATGCTGGTTTAATCATTTATAAAAATAATGTTTGTCTGAACCTTAGGTGATAAAACCTAATAAATTATGAAGAGATGAAGGACCGACCAAGGGGTCATGAAACCGACCCTGGTCGGTCATGGGACCGACTGGCGATTGTTTTATGAAATTCCAAATTGTTTGGAAGAGTTTGAACCTAATGTGAACAAATTAGGTCAAATGATGAAAAGTATGGGACCGGCCTCTTGCAAGCCAAAGAGCCAACCTTGGTCGGTCAAGGTAATATGCTCATGTCACCAAAGTGTTCGTGTCTCAGTCCTGAGAATTTTGATATTTTCTGGCGTGCATTTGAGCATTCATTTGAGAAAATATGAAGAATTCAGGGTTTTTGCTAGAACTGAGGAATTTCCATGAGATGATGGAAATAATAATAAATTAAGGGATTACAAGGTTGGGACCGACTGCAGCTAGGGCATGGCCGGCCGGCTAGCAAGCCCGGTCCCGTGACACCTTTCCCATTTTATGTAATTTCCTTGATGTGAAGGAAATACCATGAAATTGAGGAGTTCATAAGGTTAAGGAATTTCCATGAGATGAAGAAAATAATAATAATAAAATAAGAAATCATGAAGTGTGGGACCGTCTATGGCCAAGGCATGGCCGGCCGACCAATAAGCCCGGTCCCATAACACTTTTCTTAATTTTATATTATTTTTTATGATTTTAGGGAAATACCATGAAATCAAGGAGTTTGTTGAAATAAAGGAGTTTTCCTTAAAGTGAAGGAGTTTCCATGCGATGAAGGAAATAATGATAATTAATAATAATAAAATAAGGAGCATGTGGGACCAGCCACGACTAGGGCATGGACAGCCGACTAGGGCCCGGTCCCGTGAGTCTTCCTTAATTTTATATATTTTCCTTGATGTGAAGGAAATATCATGAAACCAAGGAATTTCATGGGATGAAGGAAATAATAATAATAAAAAAATAAGGAATGCAAGGTGTGGGACCGGCCACAACAAGGGCATGACTGGCCGACTAGTGAGCTTGGTCCCGCGACACCTTTCCTAATTTTTTATTATTTCCTTGATACGGAGGAAACACCATGAAACTGAGGAGTTTCCTTAAAATGAAGGATATTTGTTCAAATGAAGGGATTTTCATGAGATCAAGGAAAAATAATAAAAATATAATAAAATAGAGAATTAGGCGTGGGACTGGCCACGGCGTGACTGGCCGGCCGGTGGGCCCAGTCCCCTAGCGCCTTAGCTAATATTTTATTATTATTATTTTTCTTCCTATTTTGCATAGGTTCATCGTTCCTTCGTATTTTGGAATGATCGTTCATGCATTCAGGTGCTCGTTAGTGCATTATTGTTGAGTACACTTGCACCATTTTGGTCAGGGCTTATTCGATAGCGTCTCAGATGCTCGTAAGCTGAATATTTATCACTAACCCATGGAATTCTGCTGGGAAGAACCATGAATTGAAGTAATGAAATATTATGAAGAACGTAGAATATTTTCTAAGGATTCAGTTAATGAATCTAATGATTTAGAAATAGCTAATTGATGGCTCTATACTAGCACGATCGTCTAGGAGCATTAATTATTCAAGAATTGAGCGATATGAGCTTGTTGATGCGTCATATTTCTTTTATATAGTCAGGAAAACGTTGTTACATCCTGAAGACGTTATTGCTCTATACTAGCAGGCAAGCTGTCTAGGAGCCGTCCGATCGTTAAGATTCAATGAGAGACATGAGCCTCAATACTCATCTGATTGCTGGATCAGGAATATGTACAATTATGGTTTTACGATTTTAGCCTTTGTCGAAAATCCACCATCTACATTAAGTCCCCTGCTTAGTGAGGGATAGTCATGTTCCTCAGTCAGCACTGGATGGTGATTTTCCAGTTATGAACGAAATAAGTAATTGAACTTAGTCGTAAAGATAAGATGTTATCGGATTTTCGATTGCACGAGCGAACCATGGCTTGTACGAAGATCCCAGTGGCATGATAGAGCATCGTCTAACGAGCGTAAATTGGTATAGCACCGCTCTCTTTTTTATTTCTTTTTCAGAAGTTGATAACTTGTTCATGAGTTGTTCATGTTAAAATTATATATACATATGCATGTATAGACGTGAGTTTTGTAAAAACCCTCGTTTTAGGAACAAACGTTCGTTCGATCGTTAGTTTAAGAAACTAGCAATAATCCCTAATGTAAGAGAGATTTTTTTTTTTAAATATGTGAGATTTTAATAAACTGTCGTTTCATAGGTGGATGCTTGTATGAGAGAATTTTTTTTTTTTTTTGAATAGACGTGCGTCTGTTAGTAAAAAAAATTGTCTATGAGCTTTCATGAAAAATTTATTTTCGATATGTAAGCTTTCACAAATTTTTGAAAATATACTCCCGAGGGAGCATATATATATATATATGTTTTTCAAATTTACGTGAGTTTCACGTTAAAATGTATTTTTTTGTAAAATCAATATTTTGATTTTGAACAAACGTTTGAAAGTAGACAATTATACATGGTGAAATAATGTTTGAATGTTAGTTTTCACAATTGTAGAATGAACGTCTGTCTAATTTTTGAAAAACCAGTGGATGTTAAAATTCACGTGGGTTGTTCATGTTTTTATGAAAATCAAGTCATGATTTTGAATAATGAATCTTGCTCGTCTTTGCAAGTTTGAAGGAATGAGCAAGTTTTCAAAATTCTGACGCTATAATCACTACAACTAGTGAAACTGTAAATAGGTAAGAGTTGGATTGTTACCATTTTGTTGCGCGTTTGTTATTGGTATATCCATGACTCCATGTCTTTCGCCTCAGATAGTGGTGACTTCTGGTTACAACCACTCTTCTGGATCTTCTGGGGAACACTCTATGAAGTCAAAGATGAAGACTTCTACAGATGCTCATGCCGAGGTGAATCAACCTTTCAGAGACGCTGGAAGGATGACACATCGTATGTCTCTCGGTCATCTGGGAGTCGTCCGTGCTAAGATATATGCTTTATTGGTATTAGCAGATGCGGAGGGAAAGCAGGGACGTGATGAAATATCACAGAAGAAAAGAGTTGATGATGAAAAGCTCATATCTCATCAGCAGAAGCACCTCCGACTTCAGCAAGTGAGATTATCGTCTAAATATGAAGTTTGGCTTCGCGTTGATGGTGTAGCTCCTGATTCCGATATTGATGAGCGAAGAATTTCGTCATAATTCGTCATCGGAAAGTTCATAAGTTAGGTCTTCTAGAAAAATGTTGTAGAATCTTCGTACGATGTCGGGATTTTGCTATCTACCCATGTTTCGTCATCCTCAGAAAATTTTCAAGCTTTAGTAAAGAAGAGTTTCGGCTTTTGAGCACGTTTAAGAGCCGAAATCGACGAAACAGTACACTTCCAGGAGACTTTCAGAAAATTTTCAGCTGGCATGTAGTCCAATGTTTCAGCCACATCTTTTTTCTTGTTTATCCAATTTTTGTGAATTTTGGATATGTTGTAGAGGACATCCATACGAAGAGAATGGTGTATGACTCATCCCTAGATTCTTCACCAGTTTCTCCCAGCTCGCTGATTTGTCCGGGACAGTGTAAAATCATCTCATACGAGCTTGTTGTAAAACACTCATGTTGTGTCTTATGACCATCACTTATGTCTTGAACGGTTGGTGAAGGATTTTAATGACATTGATGCATTTGAGATTAGGACCCGTGATTGATACATGAGCATGGTGCTTGCAGTGCCATCTTGTTTCTGTCAATCGTAGAAACATCACTTCTGAAACCTTGATCGCGGGACCTTAACTGCGGTTGCTCTCAAGAGGGGATGATGTAATGACCATGGTTGTATCATTCGTTTTATGATGAATGTTTAGCATAGGTGAACTTGGTGCCGGTCACGAGTCTTGGACTATGAACTGATCGCCATGATCAGTGGACCGTCAGTCCCCAGTATTTTGTTAAATCTCTCCCTTTCTTTTTCTCTTCTTCTGGCAAGACCTAGATAGAGGACCCAGGTACCAAAAACTTGATGTAAACTCCTAGGTGGTCGAAGTAGGAGGTACTTTGATGAAAGGCTTAGCGAAAATACCTGGTGGACATCGATCGACCGTAGAGGTTATGAATCCCGTCCACAAATTTCTACTTGCATGTTGTATGCTCTGGAGGCTGTAGGAACCTCATACATCGTCGGAATTCGGTGCTTGACCCCAACTTTTGAAGCTAAGAGACCGAGTTATCATATGAGAAAAGAGTCACCCAATATGGAGTTGTCTAGCTCAGCGAAAGAAGCGTGCACATTTGTAACTTGTAATCTCGTGCAAGTTTTCAGATTCCATGAACTTGAGTGTGGAGGCCATATCTTTCAGCTCGTATATCCGATTGATGCACCCTTTTGGTATGTTGTAGAAGAGACATAGTCAAACATCTTTCGTTGAGGAAGTAGTGTCCCATTCCTCACTCATTGATACGTTTTTGTAAACCCATGGGCTGAAGTATGTTGTATCTCATTTGTAGAGGTGATAAGAACATCTTGTAGAAGACTTGGGATTGTGCCTGCCTGTTGTGCAAGCTTCGGAAAAACTTTCATGTGAACATGTTTCATGTCTACATACCTTGATATGAATCATTAGTGCTTGGAGAAGTCCGGTCCATCGAGTAACACTTCAGAGAACGGATAGTTGATGAAGCTGGTCATGTGGATGTTGCCCCTGAGACCGTATCACGATAGAATTTTCTCCAGAAATGCTTGTTGATGCCGATATTATGGTCCGAGTTTCTCTAGAGACCGAAAAGGCTAGATCCATGATTATCGACATGTCTTTACTCCTTCATCCAGTGAGCCTTTACATTGACGAACTAATTGATGAGTTGAGCGTCCCTAAGATGAGGGTGTAGGGTTTAACCCAAATTCTCCCGAACCTTTACCGTGAAGCGCCTTGTCAAGGAATCGACGTTGTTGCGGTAGATAGCAGCGGCAGTTTCCATTCCGGATGTGATCGGTGAAGAGAGGAAGTTCCTCAGTAGTGCAGGGGCATGTGATGTAGAGAGACCCGTTGATGAAGTTTCATGGAATCACATCAGGTTGCAATAACTTGTTATGTGGATAACATTTATTGAAATAGAATTTATTCCTCCAATAAGATCAAGTCCCCGGTGTATGTTGAAGGAGTTTGTGCCATCCATGGATGAATGATGTTGCATCTGCTTCAGAAGTCTTATCATGGGATAAATTCAGTTACACTTTGATCGTGCTAGTGTTGAATCAGTATGTTATCATCGAGATGTTTGTGTTGAAGCTAGAGGCGCCATTATAGAAGGTGTACTCGTTGATTGGGAGTACAATTTGAAGGCTTCTAAGAATAACGTGCCGAGAGATGATCGGTTTTTGATTTTCAGTTGGCCTTGGAAAAGTAGGCGGTTGAGAGTTGTAGAGATTTTCTTTTGGTTTGATAAAGATTTTCATTTAAATAAACTGATGTTGATTGCTGAAAGAGATTCAATTACTGAAAGCAAGTATTGCATATGTTTTCGAGGGATTGATCAAACCATGAATAAATTAAGAAAATCCTGCTTCAAACTTCAGAAGATTGAGGTTCAAAGAATCATATCCCTTAAAAGAACGTCTTAGGCATGATCATCTTGGCCCTGAATATCTTCTGTTCGACTTTTCATTCACTAGTCCTCCAAAGTGTAAGATTTCATGCTCGTACAGGCGTTAGCACTTTTGCATGATTCGTCGGTGGACATTCCTGAATGCGGAACAGGAGTACATCCAAGACATTCCTTGCAATGATTGCATATCATCTCTAAAATGAACATTCCAGTGAGATGCTCGATTCGAAGAGGTGCGACTACTTGGTAAAATATTGTTGTGGTGAAGATATCCATTCATGACGTCTTGCAACAGCTGAGTTGTTAGCAGAATTGAGTCCCCATGCTAGGAGAGCATGTAGGAGAATATATGATTTGGACATAGGAGGAATGAGACTTGCCTGAGTGCAGAATATTTTGAGAAATGTCGATGCACCTTCTTCGGGTTCTTGTTTCAACCTAATCAGAATTTCCTCCCAGTGCCATGACGACGGAGCGCTCACCAAATCCCCTGGATCGAACCTTCTTCGTTGGAGAGATGTGAAACCAAAGGCATTTTGTCAGTAGCTATCTTTTCAGCATGGATCCATGTTCGTTTGAGGATCATGTCATAACCTGGATCTTCCTTGACTATGAAAAACTTGGCTTTTGTATAGGTTGAGCCTATTTTAATCTTGAAAGTAATGTAGCCATAAGCATCTCTGAGCGTTCCTTCATGATTCTTGATTGAGATGGGAACATGAGTAGCTTCTTCTCGAGTGATGCATGCGGCTCTAAGAGTCTTCAGGTGGAATTATGTTGATGGCGGATCAACATTCTTCCAAGTTTGTTTCCTTTGAGATCGACTATGGTAAGCAGTCTACGGTCGTGCATCTCCTTGTCTGTGACTGAAAGCCCAGGGAGTATTTTCGGAAATGGACAGTTGTCTCCCTGACACGATGTGATTCAGTGTTGTGAATATGCCTTTCCTTTGTGTCTTCGACGGATAGAACATTTCACATATATGTTCGACCATGAACCGCTTCTTTGACAGGTTGTTCAGAGAGAGAAAGTTCTGACCGAGAGAGGATCCTTGTGGACCCCTTCAGTCCCCAGGTTAAGTTCTCCTGATTCGACCTTTTTCCTGAAGATGCGCTTCAAAACCTTGCAGTCGCTTGTTGGATGATTGACGAACCTATGAAAGCGACAATAACGAGGATTCTCTATTTCTTCTTCTGTCGGCTTTTTCCTGACGTATGGAAATTTGATTGCACCATCTTGGATCCAGACTTCTAGTAACTCGATCACTTTTTCAATGGGAAGAGGGAAGTCCGGGTCTGTCTGGTCATTTTGTTGACGCTGAGTCGACATTTGTGCATTTCTGGTTTGATTATCCTTCCTTTGTGGAGAAACCTGGGATATTGGAGAAGTATTCCTATGTTTTTGTGCCTCAGTTTTTCTTTTACTTCCTTCAACAACAAAGTTCATGGAAGGATGGAGGTTGAGTTTCGGATTTGAAGAATACCCATTTTCCCTTATACCCTTGCAAACTTCTTTATCCTGGAATGGCTCGGATTGGCTGAGTAGAGCAGCAGCCGACCAGTCAGTTGCTTAGCCTACGATCCGAGAATGTAAATCCTCTAAAAGGGATTTATAAAATGGCATTATCCCTTCAATGTAAGAGTCTTGATTGAAACGTGCCAAAACGGACGGGTCTTCTTTATTCGTAAGAATTGTTCCGAGCTTTCGTGAACGTCCAAGCTAGACTGGTGGATCCTTTTGCGCTTAGCATGGGTGTGGAATTTGTCTTCGTCGTCACTGGTGGAGGTATGGATCTTAGAAAATAAATCAACACTAGTGGTAACATATGAAGGATTACCAGCAGCATTCTTTTTAGAGCGATCATATGCTGGTTCCCTTGATAACTGATCTGTAAGAACTTTCAAAAGGGAGAACACCTCGTTCTGTATCTTAACAATTTCCGCTTGATTTGTTACAACATCATTTAGGATTTTCATCAGATCAGCAATGGTGGTTGAGCTTTGAGTATTCATAGCCTCTGTGGGAGCTTGAGCAGGCCAGTCGAGTTTAGTAGTAATTGGAAGAAATTCGCCAGTGTTGGGAGATAATAGATTGAGATTGGATGTTTCTGAAACCTCACCATAATCGACCATCTTTGATGAAATTGTAAGTTGCAACTGAGAGAATGATCTCCCAATGTGGTCGCCAATCTGTAGATGGGGAAAAACGAGTTGCTGGTTTTTAAGGAATTGAGGAGACGACCGTGCGGAGGAAACTCCTTGAACTGAGTGAACTGTCTAACCTCACACAGATGCACCGCAAGAGGGAATGCTTTGAATTCGAGAGATCAATCTGTAGGACTCCGGCCTAAACCAAGACAATGGCCGTTCCAAAGTCAATTCGGTCACAAGAGAGGATGGGTCGATCTGTAGGAGGGAAGCTGAGAAATGTGTGAGATCAATGGTGATCGAAATTGTAGGTGTGTTGTGTATTCTGCATGAAGAAATAAGATAAGTTCTGATTGATTGAATTTGCTCTGTTGAGAGTAATTGTTCAGACGATGAGCTCGTGTGCTCTTGTTGTCTGTTTGACGAAAGAGTGTCTTGTTTTTTACGAAAATTGTCCGTTGTTTCAATCATGATTCAGAGACTTATTTATATTGCTAGAATTGTAAACACCTTGATCCCATGAAGTGTGACAGTTGCTGGAGTCAAATAGTGGGGAAGTGGAAATCGTGTTAAAACCAGTTGCTCATTGTGCAGAGACTTGGTTGATTTTCCATCCACTACTTTGCTAACTCCTCCAACTGATTGCACGACTTGCTCACATTCTCATCGTGTGTATGAACACACGTGCTGTAGACCGCCAGACCAAAACCCTAGTTAATATCCCCCCATGTAACACGATGTCTTGTGATTGTGGGTCTGCAAGGCAGACATGTATTTAGTTAGTCAGTTGTTGACTTCATGGGACGATGAGTCCTTGTATTGCTGAGTCGAACGCGATTTACAAATGTTATAAGACTCATGAATCAAACGTGTTTGTTGAGACAGAGGTATAATTCTCGAGTAAATGTTGATAGTTAAAGTGAGCAAATATTGCTCATTCGATGGATTGTTGAATATTGATAGTTGAACCAATATTCCTTAGTCTGAGCAAATATTGCTCATCTGAGCAAATGTTGTTCGTTTGATGAATTATTGGTAATAGAATCAAATAAAATATTAATTTAGAATACTGGCAACTGAACCGAGTATAATTAATTAAAATGTTGATCACGGGATCAACGTAAAATTATTAGCATTTGAATCTGAAATTATGAACCTTAGATTCAAAAGCCCTAATTTCGATCAATTGTTGATCAATTGATGATTTATTGAAAATCAACCACGGAGTAACGGAGGGACCGTCTACATGGGATGATGAGTCGATCATGTAACGCCCAGATGCTCTAGTGAGCAAAATACCAAAGTCTCTTGAAGACCAGTTGGTGAAAAGATGATCAAATGCTGGTTTAATCATTTATAAAAATAATGTTCGTCTGAACCTTAGGTGATAAAACCTAATAAATTATGAAGAGATGAAGGACCGACCAAGAGATCATGAAACCAGCCCTGGTTGGTCATGGGACCGACTGACGATCGTTTTATGACATTCCAAATTGTTTGGAAGAGTTTGAACCTAATTTGAACAAATTAGGTCAAATGATGAAAAGTATGGGACCGGCCTCTTGCAAGCCAAAGAGACAACCTTTGTCGGTCAAGGTAATATTCTCATGTCACCAAAGTGTTCGTGTCTCAGTCCTGAGAACTTTGATATTTTATGGCGTGCATTTGAGCATTCATTTGAGAAAATATGAAGAATTCAGGGTTTTTGCTAAAACTGAGGAATTTCCATGAGATGATGGAAATAATAATAAAATAAGGGATTACAAGGTGTGGGACCGACCGCGTCTAAGGCATGGCCGGCCGTCTAGCAAGCCCAGTCCCGTGACACCTTTCCCAATTTTATGTAATTTCCTTGATGTGAAGTAAATACCATGAAATTGAGGAGTTCATAAGGTTAAGGAATTTCCATAAGATGATGGAAATAATAATAATAAAATAAAGAATCATGAAGTGTGGGGCCGGCTATGGCCAAGGAATGGACGGGCGACCAATAAGCCCGGTCCCATAACACTTTTCTTAATTTTATATTATTTTTCATGATTTTAGGGAAATACCATGAAATCAAGGAGTTTGTTGAAATAAAGGAGTTTTCCTTAAAGTGAAGGAGTTTCCATGAGATGAAGGAAACAATGATAATTAATAATAATAAAATAAGGGGCATGTGGGACCGGCCACGACTAGGGCATGGTCGGCCGGCTAGGGCCCGGTCCCGTGAGTCTTCCTTAATTTTATATATTTTCCTTGATGTGAAGGAAATATCATGAAACCAAGGAATTTCATGGGATGAAGGAAATAATAATAATAAAAAAATAAGGAATGCAAGGTGTGGGACCGGCCACAACAAGGGCATGACTGGCCGACTAGTGAGCTTGGTCCCGCGACACCTTTCCTAATTTTTTATTATTTCCTTGATACGGAGGAAACACCATGAAACTGAGGAGTTTCCTTAAAATGAAGGATATTTGTTCAAATGAAGGGATTTTCATGAGATCAAGGAAAAATAATAAAAATATAATAAAATAGAGAATTAGGCGTGGGACTGGCCACGGCGTGACTGGCCGGCCGGTGGGCCCAGTCCCCTAGCGCCTTAACTAATATTTTTTTATTATTATTTTTCTTCCTATTTTGCATAGGTTCATCGTTCCTTCGTATTTTGGAATGATCGTTCATGCATCCAGGTGCTCGTTAGTGCATTATTGCTGAGTACACTTGAACCATTTTGGTCGGGGCATACTCGATAGCGGCTCAGATCCCCGTAAGCTGAATATTTATCACTAACCCATACAATTATGCTGGGAAGAACCATGAATTGAAGTAATGAAATATTATGAAGAACGTAGAATATTTTCTAAGGATTCAGTTAATGAATCTAATGATTTAGAAATAACTTATTGATGGCTCTATACTAGCACGATCGTCTAGGAGCATTAATTATTCAAGAAGTGAGCGATATGAGCTTGTTGAAGCGTCATATTTCTTTTATATAGTCAGGGAAAACGTTGTTACATCCTGAAGACGTTATTGCTCTATACTAGCAGGAAAGCTGTCTAGGAGCCGTCCAATCGTTAAGATTCTATATGCATGTCTTTTATATAGTCAGGGAAAACATTGTTACATCCTGAAGAGGTTATGCTCTATACTAGTGTAGATGGGGGAAAATGATTTGCTGGTTTTTAACGAATTTAGGAGACGACCGTACGGAGGAGACTCCTCGAACCGAGCGAAATGTTAAACCTCACACAGATGCACTACTGCAAAAGGGGTGCTTTAGATTCGAGAGATCAATCTGTAGTACTCCGACCTAAATCAAGACAATGACCGTTCCAGAGTAAATTCGGTCACAAGAGAGGATGGGTTGATCTGTAGGATGGAAGATGGGAAATGTGTGGAATCAATGATAATCAAAGATTGTGGGTCTGTGAATTCCGAATATGATAAGCTCCGAATGATTGAAATTGCTCAATTGAGAGTAGTTGCTCAATTGATGAGTTGATGATCTTGTGTTGTCAATGAGAGACGTGAGATTGATGATACTGTTGATGCTGATGATTCAATCATGATTCAGAGACTTATTTATATTTCCGGAATTTTAGACACCATGACCCCATGAAGTGTGACAGTTGATGGAATCAAGGAGTGGGGAAGTGGAGATCGTGTTTGAAACCAGTTGCTCAACGTGTGGAGACTTGGTCGATTTTCCACCCACTACCTCGTGAATTCCTTCAACTGATTGCACGACTTGCTCACATTCCATCGTGTGTTTGAACACACGTGCCGTAGACCGCCAGACCAAAACCCTAAGTGATATCCCCCCAAAGTGACACGATTTACATCTCGTGGTATGTTAGTCAATTAATGACTTCGTGGTTTGATGGGACGATGAGTCCATGTAGTTTCTGAGTTGAACATGAGAATGATTTGTCGTAGGACTGTAAGAAGAATGCTACTCCTCATAATGCAAGGCCTAAGCAGACTGTTAGAGCTCATGCCCGGTATGGATCGGCTCGTGCTGAAGCTGGATCGTCTGTAAGTAAACCTATGACTCTTGAGATTGTACTGAGTCCCGGGATTAACACTCCTTCGTTTCATCGTAGGCGGATGTCCGTGTCGTCGTCGATGCTAGACGAAGAAAGAGTGGAAATTCCATGACCGTGGTTGAGGTTGACGAAAGCAGCAACCAGACATGTGAAGATTCTGCAGGATCCGTGGAGACTGGAGACAGTGTCCATGTTCGTGAATACCCAACCGCTGGACTCTTATTCGAAGCTCCATTGATTAATACCTTCCTAGACAATGAAGTGGTCGGTGGATTCGTGATTCCCAAATGTCATGCGTCTCTGTACACCAAGATTTGGAAGAGGTATGGTCACATTTCTACCCCATAAGTGTGGAAAGGTTTTCTTCCAACTCTTTTAACCACGGTAGCGGGGCTATTGCCGATCATCGAGGAAATGAACCAGATGCATTTGCGAGACGTCAAAAACCATGAACTGCACAAATGGGATGAACTGATCTCGAATTATGAGGTATTGTGATTCAATGTAAGCTGGCTCCGTCGTCGTCTTGAGATAATCAAGGTTCATAAGGCGGCAGAGGCTGCCGATGCAATTTCCATGAATGCCGCTTTACTGGACGAGGAGAGGATACTGACTTTGGAGTCAGCAAGGGTTGAGAAAGCGGTCGAAGACTTGAAGGAAAAGACAAAGATTTTTCAGAAGAAGCTTGACGAGGCTTCTTACAAGGATTATCCGTTGCTGGATGGTTTGCTGTGAGTGAGCATTTGTGGTTGTTATTTTTTGGATAAATCTGAGTTTCTAGTTAGGTGAAACAGTTGATCATGGTATGAACGAATTTTTCTCATTTATGAAGTATTTAATGAACAAAGGAGCATTCGCATGCTCTTTGGAGGAATGAAATTACATTTTTGAAAATGCTTGAAATGATGAAGAGGTAGTTTGTTTCATGGATCAGGCATAATAAGCTTTGAGCCATTTGCCATTGATGATGTTTCCTTCCTTTCCTCCATCGATTGCTAAAATTTTGTAGTATCTGCTAGACACTGCTTTGATAACAACATACGGTCCTTCCCATTTAGGAGAAAATTTAGGAGCATACATGTCTTGTTGAATGTGCTTTGCCGTCTTTAATACCAAATCTCCTACTTGAAATGTTCGAGGTCTTACCATTTTGTTGTAGGCTCTGGAGATCCTCTGTTTGTAAGCTTCCATATATTTTTCCACCTTGGTTCTCCTTGATTCGAGCATATCTAGCTCAGCGATCCTTGATCTGGAGATTTCAGCCTCATCCCATTGTACACCACTGAATGCTGCAATCCTGGCTGAGGGAACTTTGATTTCTGCTGGAAGTATGGCGTCGGCTCCATAGACAAGGGAATATGGCGAAGTACCGATCGAGCTCCTTGGTGCGGTTCTGTAAGCCCATAGAGCCATGGGTAATTGCTCATGCCATGATCGAGGTTGTCATGAATTGTCCGACTGATAATCCTGATCAATGTCTTGTTGGTACTTTCTGCTTGACCATTTCCTTGTGGATAGTAAGGTGTGGAGAAGATTTGTTTGATCCCATATTTATTGAGCAACTTCTCAACATCTTGATTGGCAAAAGAAGTTCCATTATCTGTGATGATATGCTTAGGAACTCCGAATCTGCATATTATGTGCTCTTTAATGAAGGCGGCAATCTTAACTCCAGTGGTGCTTCGAAGAGGAATATCTTCGACCCACTTGGTGAAGTACTCTGTCGCAGTGATGATGTATTCATGTTGTTTTGAAGATGCTGGATTGATCTTCCCAATGATATCTAGTCTCAGCTGTAGAAAGGCCACAGACTATTCACATAATTCAACGGGAGACAAGGAGTGTGGATGAGATTACCATGGGTTTGGCATTGGTGACACCTATGAACGTGTGCGGCTGCATCATCTTCCATGGTTGGCCAATAATATTTCTCATGAATTTGAAGAAATAGTTTCCTCTTTCCTTGATGTTCTCCATCATGTACTTCCTTCAGGATTATAGGGATTTCGTGTTCGGCTAAGCACCTCAGTAAATTCCCACCAAAGCTTTTGCGGTATAAGATCACATCGAGATAGACGAATCACTTAGCTTTCTGAATGAGTTTGACTGCTTGCTTCTTTTCCAATGGTAGTTCGTTATCCCAGAGGTATTTGATGTAAGGCTCCTTCCAGTCCCCGGTGCGGTGGACTGTCAAAATCTCCAGGTGATGAGGAGGTGTTTGGCAATCAGAACAAGATCCTTGTAAAGCTCTTGACTGAGTTTCCATGGATGGCCAGTAGTATCCCATTCTTTGAAGCTTTCTGTAAAGTGTTACCACTAACGTTTGCCCGCAGATTTCTTCATGTACGCGCTTGAGTTGTTCTTCCGCTTCGTTGCTCCCAAGACATCGTGATAGAGATCCATCAGGGTTTCGATAGTATAGTCCTCCATGGAGCAAGAAGTAGTTCTTCAATTCTTTGAGGCTGACTTGGCCTTCTGAAACAGAGCTGCTCAATTCATGAATGATGGGTGCTCGCCAATCGTTTGCTGGAATGTCTTCTATCTGAGTGAGCCAAGTTGAAGATGCGGTACGCCTCTGTACAATTATAGATGGGGAAAAACGATTTGCTGGTTTTTAAGGAATTAAGGAGATGACCGTACGGAGGAGACTCCTCGAACCGAGCTAAATGTTAAACCTCACACAGATGCACCGCTGCAAAGGGGGTGCTTTAGATTCGAGAGATCAATCTGTAGTACTCCGGACTAAATCAAGACAATGACCGTTCCAGAGTAAATTCGGTCACAAGAGAGGATGGGTTGATCTGTAGGAGGGAAGCTGGGAAATGTGTGGAATCAATGGTAATCAAAGATTGTGGGTGTGTGAATTCTGAATATGATAAGCTCTGAATGATTTAAATTGCTCAATTGAGAGTAGTTGCTCAATTGATGAGTTGATGATCTCGTGTTGTCGATGAGACGTGAGATTGATGATACGATGATGATTCAATCATGATTCAGAGACTTATTTATATTGCTGGAATCGTAGACACCATGATTCCATGAAGTGTGACAGTTGATGGAATCAAGGAGTGGGGAAGTGGAGATCGTGTTTGAAACCAGTTGCTCAACGTGTGGAGACTTGGTCGATTTTCCACCCACTACCTCGTGAATACCTTCAACTTATTGCACGACTTGCTCACATTCCATCGTGTGTTTGAAAACACGTGTCGTAGACCGCCAGACCAAAAACCCTAAGTGATATCCCCCCAAGTGACACGATTGACGTCTCGTGGTTTGTTAGTCAATTGATGACTTCGTGGTTTGATGGGACGATGAGTCCATGTAGTCGTTGAGTTGAACATGATGTTCTGAAACTCATGAATTGAACATGTCATGAGACAGAGGTATAGTTCTTACGATGAAGTGAGCAAGTATTGCTCATTAGATGGATCGTTGAATATTGATTGTTGAACCAATATTGAGCAAATATTCCTCATTTGAGCAAGTGCTGCTCATGTGATGAATTGTTGAATATTTGATCGTCTGAGCATGTGTTGCTCATCTGATGGATTATTGACAGCGTACCAAAAATATTAATTAGAATACTGGTCGTTGAACCGAGCATAATTAATGAAATTAATGACCATAAGGCCGTCGTAAAATTATTAAGGTTGGAATCTAGAATGATGATCCTTGGATTCAGAAACCCTAATCTGATCAATTGATGATCAATTCATGGT
Organism: Papaver somniferum; assembly: GCF_003573695.1. Taxonomy (NCBI): domain Eukaryota; kingdom Viridiplantae; phylum Streptophyta; class Magnoliopsida; order Ranunculales; family Papaveraceae; genus Papaver; species Papaver somniferum. The sequence goes on from NC_039358.1 coordinate 174,316,248, forward strand.
TGTCAGAATTTCAACCATGGGACGAAGGAGGGAGCGACTACATGGGACCGTGGATCAACCATGTAGTGTCCATATGCTCACGTGAACAAATACAAAGAACTCCTGAAGAGTTGACGATTTGTTGGTGGAAGAATGATTAAATGTTGGTTTAATCATTTATTCAAAAAATGCTCGTCTGAGCCTTAGGTGAGAAAACCTAATTAATTATGACGAGGCGAGGGACCGACCATGGAGTCATGAAACCGGACCTGGGTTATCCCGTGACCGCCTGACGATTACTTCATGAAAACCCAAAGTGTTTGGGAGAGTTTTGGACCTAATACGAGCAATTGTGCAAATTAGGTCAAAACTGTGAAAATTGATGGGACCGGATTCCGTGAGCCAAAGAGCCAATCTTGGTCGGTCAAGATAGCATGATCGTGTCCCCAAGGCGTCCGCGTCTCAGTCCTGAGAATTTTGATATTTTCTGGCGTGTAATTGAGCATCCATTCGAGAAAATATGCCAAAATTAGGGTTTCGACGAAACTGAGGAAAAACACCATGAGATGATGAAAAATAATTATAAAATAAGGAATGAGGAGGCGTGGGACCGCCATGGTCAAGGCATGGTCGTCCGGTCGTGACCACGGTCTCGTCGTGCCTTTTACTTAATTTTATAATATTTTGATGATTTTATGAAAAATTCATGAATTTTGAGAATTTTGATGAATTTTGGGAGTTTCCATGAATCGAAGGAGTTTTCATGAGTTCAAGGAAGCAAAAGATATTAAAATAATAAAACAAGGGCGTGTGGGACCGTGGAAGGCATGATTGGCCACCCAGGGCCCGGTCCCACAAGTTTCCCTAATTTTATAATGATTTTATGAAAAATTCATGAATTTTGAGAAATTTGATGAATTTAGGGAGTTTCCTTGAACTGAAGGAGTTTTCATGAGTTCAGGGAAGCAAAAAATATTAAAATAATAAAAAAGGGTGTGTGGGACCGTGGAGGCATGGCCGGCCGGCTTGGGCCCGGTCCCACGAGTTTTCATAATTTTTTAATATTTTTTAGGTATTTTTGATGATTTGAGGGAATTTTTCCTAATTTGAGAGAAATACCATGAAATCAAGGAATTTGATGAATTCAAGGAAAACTAATAATAAAATAATAAAATAAAGGGGCGTGTGGGACCGGCTAGGGCATGGCCGGCCGGCCAAGTCTCGGTCCCACAAGTTTTCATAATTTATATTATTTTATTATTATTTGATGATTTGTGCAAAAATACCATGAAATCAAGGAGTTTTTTCATTAAATTAGAGAAATAATAATAATAATAAAATAATAAAGAACCATGGGTGTGGGGCCGGTTGGGACCAAGGCATGGCCGGTTGGCCAATGGTCACGCCCCACACTCCTTTTCTTAATTTTATATTATTTTTTATGGATTTATGGAAGTACCACGAAACCGAGGAGTTTCCTCGAGACGAAGGAGATTTGATAAAATGAGAGGATTTTCATCAAATCATGGAAAATAATAAAATGCATTAAAAATATAAAACTGGCTTAGGATTGACCACGACACGGTCGGTCGGTCGTGTGTCCGTGCTCCTAGCACCCTGGTCAATATTTTTAATTATTTATTATTTTCTTCTCTATTTTGCATAGGTTCATCGTTTCGTTGTATTTTTGAAATACTCGTTCGTGCGGTGACTCTTAGTGTATCATCGTTGAATACACCTTCACCATTTGAATCGGGGCTTACTTAGAGGTAGCTCAGACGCCCGGTTGTTGATTATTCATTACTAATTGTGGAATTCGGTGGAGAATAATTCACAAAACTGAGTAATAAAATGTTTATTATTAATTCATAGGATCAGCTGAGGATTCGACTATGAATTCAGAATAATAAAGTGAGCATTACCATTCCATGGGATCGTAGATTCGACCATAGAATCGGAGTAATTAAGATTTATCTATTACCATTTATGAGACCAGTTGTGGATTCGATCATGAAATCGGAGTAATGAGATAATATAGTTATTGCTATTCTATGAGATCAAGTGGTGGATTCGATCATAGAATCAGAAAAATTGTTATTGCCATTCCAGGGGACCAGTCGTGGATTCGACCATGGAATAGGAGCAATTGTTATTTCCATTCCATGGGACCAGTCGTGGATTCGACCATGGAATAGGAGCAATAATAGATTATTCTGGGAATTCAGTAGTGAATGTCACGGCAGAATCAATCTTAATTAGGAATAATTAACTTTGTGGCTATATACTAGCAGAGCAAGCTGTCTAGGAGCACTAATTATCCCGATATGAGCTTGTCGGTAAGTCATATCCTTTATATAGTCAGGGTAAACTCGTTGTTTGTTCCTGAAGATGTTATCGCTCTATACTAGCAGAGCAAGCTGTCTAGGAGCTGTCCATCTCGTGATGCTATATAGAAATAATCACTGAAAGTATTCAGTATTCATGAGATATGTCGTTGTCCAGTCGTGAGACTACATATCTACATGTACTCTGAGAGAAAGTACTCTCTGTTGAGAATTCGATGAGAGACTCATGTCTCGATACTCACGTCCGATTGCTGAATCAGAGTTTCGTATAATTATGAGTTTACGAATTTAGACTTTGTCGAAAATCCACCATCTACATTAAGTCCCCTGCTTACTGAGGAAAGATGTGTTCCTCAGTCAGCATTAAATGGTGATTTTCCGACCATAAATAATAATACCAGCAATTGAACTTAGTCGTAAGTTGAGACGTTACCGGATTTAGAGAGCATGAGAAAACCACGACTTGATAAAGGCTTCAATGCCATGATTGGAGCGTCGTTTGATGAGAATAAATTGGTGTTGAACCGCTGGTTTGGACGACGAGTCCGTGGTCGGTTAGGATTCGCGGGTCGGGCCCAATAAGGAAATCCTTAGAAAATTAGGTTTTGGAAATAAAATTGATATAAAAGGGATTAATCCTTTTTTTTTCCTTCACACACGGCCAGCACCTTCATCACCTCTTCATCACCTTCACGTCAACAGCGAGTGGAGGATTTTTTTTCCCGGAGTTTCGTCGCCGTCCGACCGCCGCCGCCGTTGTCACCGGCCAACTTCCGGCCGATTCGCCCAGGTGCTTTTTTTTTTGTTTGTTTGCTGATGTTTATGATCCTCATGAGTTATTCATGCTTTGATCATGATGAAGTTATATACATGTGTGTATATTAGTGTGAGTTTTATGAAAAAAACCTCGTTTTTGAAAACGTATGTTCGTTCGGTCGTTAGTTTTGAAAACTAATTATAATCCCTGATTTATGAGAGATTTTTTGTTTAATATGAACCTAGGTCCAGTGATAAAACTTAGTGTATGAGATTTCATGTATACCAAGGTTTCATCATAAAAGAAGTGAATTTTCATGAAATTGGAAAAATCCTTCGTTTTAAAGACAAATAATGATGACACGAAGGAAAATATGTATGATGAACTTGTGTCCAGTGATAAAATTTTGCTTATGAACTTTCATGTAAATACAAAACTTTATCATATGTATGAGATGTGAGCTTTCACAATATTTTTTGAAATAAACCTTCGTTTTAAAGACAAATAACGACGATACGAAGGAAAAATAATTTTTTTTTATATATGTATATGCAGCCGTGACATATATTGTGCAAAATATGATGATATATTTTATTTTCATGAGTTTTTTTCATTAAATAAAATCCTTGAGAGTTTATGTATGCAAGTTGCATTAATTGCTGCTTTTTCGAAAAACCAGAAACGTGGGTTTTGAGGAACCTTCGAAGATAGACAATATATTTATGATGAAATACTTTATTGTTGTAAACTTCATAGGTCAGTTGTGTGAATGTTCACATTATGAAAATTGTGTCCATGATTTTATGAAAAATCAGTTTTGAAATTAACAAAGTTTCGTTCGTTTTTTGCAGTTTTCGAAGAGACGAACGATTTTGAGGTGTTAACTCTAGTATTACTATCACCATTGTTAGTGAAAGTATAAAAGGTAAGAGTTAAAAGTTACCAGTTTTTGCTTGTATTTCCTTGATTTATATTTGGACGGTATACTGAAGTAGAATGTAGTGTGAACCTTTTCAGCTACTTAGCAAAGATGTCCAATTCCCAAGCTGACGACGCCTTGAGGGAAGAGATGTGCGTTGATGATGGTATCTCCAAAGATGAGACATGCATGGATGAAACTTCCGTTGGGGGAGACGAAGACGAAATCCCTGGGATTAAGAATGTCCCGAACATCGATGATGCATTCTTTGAAAAAGATATCCCAGGAGCTGAGCAACATTTGAAATCCCCAGTGTATCGTCTTTTGATAAATCCTAGAATTGTTACTCAGAAGAAGTTGGTGACTCCTAAGACAGTGATTCGATTTTGTATTGAACGAGGGGTCTTCGCCTCATCAATCATAGATTTTAAGCTTTCTCGACGACCTTTGGAGAAATTTTCAGGCTGGGCGAGGCATATGTTGGGGTTTCCTCATGTGAGAACTATGCTCGACCAGGCGCAGGTGACGAGATCTATTCAAGCTTCTGGAGAGTTGTTCATTTATCATGACGCAAGTGGTATTGTGTCTCTGTTTGCTCGATGGTGCATTCCCACTCACACCTTCATATGTAGATGGGGAGAGTTTACCATTAACTTGGAACACGTGGCGGCTCCGATGCATCTCCCGATCACGGGCAATCTTCCTGGGGATCTTTCAGATGAGGACACCGCCGTTTCTCATGTCTTGACAGCTGCAATGGAGAAAGCGAATAAGGCTGGTAGTAAAGGATGCTATGCTTCCTGGTTGACACACTGGTGGCCCAAAGACGAGGTTTCTGATAAACACATCGACTGTATGTTATCCATTGATGCTTTCTTATGTTTATGGTTGTCCAGAGACGTTTTTGAAGATAGTGGAAACTTGTTGAAGCCTTTTGTGATTCCCTTTGCTATTAAGATGGCTCAAGGTGAGCAACTTCCGATAGGTAGTTTATTCTTAGGCTCCTTGTATTACAACCTGGACTCCTTGATTATAGACTCCAGTGTGTTGAACGGCTCTATGAAGATTGAGTGTTATGCCAACACGATGTTTCTTCAAGCTTTGATGTGGGAGCATTTTAAGAATTATGCACCTACTCCACGCAATGTTCTGGAAGGACCGAATACTGATGCGCGCCATACTTTCCCTGAGAAAGATAATGCTAGGATCATGCGTTGGTCCACCAAGCACCCTCGTTCTAAAATACGTTTTATTGATGTGTTAGATGAAGAATCTGAGTTCAATTTTCGCCCGTGGGTGTCAGTCCCTGATTATGTTTCTCAGCCGATGACTTTCAATACTGGAGAAGGCACGAGTTTGACTTCTGGTGCGCATCTGAGTGATGGCGAAAGATCTTTCATGTTGAGTTGCACTCCTGGTCATTTTCTATCATTCACGTTTGGAGAGCTTTCAGTGGAGGAGTACAATATTGATAGAGCAGCTCGACAAATGGGTATGGATCAGTGTGTTCCAACCATACGGAGAAGGAAGCTATCAGTTGAGCAACTCAGGACTCATTTGGATCATACTCACGTGGAAGGGAGTAGCTACTGGTTTCCTGGTTCTGATAGATTCGCCTATGTAACCCCAGGTTATGTAGAATTCTGGGACCAGCAACTTGGGCGTTTGCGTGGATTTGTAAGATTTCCCAGACCTCCATTCAAGGATCTTCCTTCGGCTGAGATGATTTCCAGTCGACCAAGATTGAAGTATCTTTCTGGTGATAAACAAAAGTCGTCTCCAGGATGCTCTCAGGTATGTTTCTTCATATAATCTTCACGAAATTATAAGAACTGTATTCTGATTATATTACTGGATATCACCACAGGACGGTCGTAATATACGACCTCGAATTGGTGTAGATTTCTCAGAGACTGAGGCGGTTATTCATGGCGGAGAAGGCAGGCATAAAGGTTATAAGCTGTTACCTAATACCGTAAAGTCCCCAGTTGGTGCTTTGGTGAGTTCCCAATATTTCTCACCGTGAATTTCATTGCTATTAGCATTAGAATCATGAAGCCAACGTTGTTAATTTTGTTGCATAATTTTACTCCATCAAGTCTTGAAGGTCTTCAATTTTCTGCTACTGAACAAGCAATTGCTGATTTGAGTGACGAGGAAACTGTAAGTATTTCTTCACATGTTCAAATGTAGTGCTTCATGGATGAAAATATTGATTGTAAAGGTCGTGTACAGGAGGATGTCGTCATGGAGATGGAGAATTCTGGAACTCAATCATCCTCTGGGAAGGGGAATGGAGGTAATTCCCAAGATTCGGAACCGGATGGAAGTGATGTTCCTCTTGTCGTTGATGTGGACAATTCCAACCCCTTGGACACTTTGGAGACTCCTCAACTAAGTATATATATCCTGTATATTTTTCATAGAAGTATAAAAGTGTTGACTTGTGAATGAATGAATGAGAACCCATGTGAATATATGAAAACTTAGTCGAACTTCGTCGTCAGAAAATTCAGAACCCAGCTTTTAGTAAAAACGCTGTAGAATCTTCGTCCGGAGTCAGATTTTGATGATCTTCATGTGAAAATTCAAGCCCGGAAAATTTCCAAGCTTTTCCAAAGAAGCTTTTTAAGTTTTGAGCACGTTCAGATCTTGAAAAAGGCGAAATAGTAAACTTGCAGGAGACTTCCAGAATTTTTTCAGATTGCGCATCACTTGGTATTTTGGCCACATCTACCCGCTTGTTCATCGGATTGTCATGAAATTTTGACACGTCATAGAGGACATCCATACGAATAGAATGGAATGTGACCCATCCTAATATTCCTTGTAGATTTACCCCAGTACGTCTCTTAGTACAGGGCAGAGTTCAGTTTCTTCGGACGGACTCATCGTAAAACGTGTTTTCATGACTTTCATGCTATTCGCTCGTGTCTTAAATGTAGTATGATGAACCTTGATGATGTTGCCTTGCTGGTATACTGTGTTTCATAATCTCCTTTGTATTCGTGACTCTAACCTCATGTAATCTTCGTATTAGGTGCTAAATACCGAAGTTGAGGATACTGGAGCCAACGATGATAACCCTAACCATTCTGGAGTTATTGATGAAGAGACAACCATCCCTGTATTTCAAGGCCATGAGAAGGTCGCTACTGCTGTTATGGAAACCCATATGGTTGTTGCCTCAGTGATAGAAGAAACCGAGACATCAACGGAGGATACCGAAGGAACTGTTGCTTTAGTCGTGGGAGCCACTCCAGTGACCGAGAACCGTATAATAGTGTATGAATATCCAACTGCAGGGGTCGCTTTCGATCCTCTCTTTAACACTTCACTCTCATATCATGAACTGGTCGGTGGATTCAGCGTTCCCATTGGACATGCACGCTTGTATGAGACGATATGGAAGAAGTTCGGCCATATGATCGTTGACAGGAACCCTGGGCGTGCTTACGCTTTAATCATGAAAGTAGGCGTTATCTTGCTTGTCGTGAGTGATATGCATACGAGACCAGGAATACCGTGACTCCAGATATACTCTTTGATTGGGATTTTAACTTGGAGAATTCAGAAAGACTTGGCCTCAACGTGAAATGGCTTCGTAAGCAAATAAACGTTATAAAGGATTCATGTGAGAAGAACATACCCTTTCCGAACGATGCTGTGAAGGAGAAGGAGGACAAGATTTCCAAGCTGACCGAGGAGTTGAACAAGGAGAGGGCGGCTTTGCAAATCTTGAAGGATGCTGATGAGCGAAAGCCTTTTCTTGCTGATCTCTTGAACTTTTGAATTTCTGAGAGATGTGACGTTTATACTTGGGTTTTGATATTTAGATGGTTTTGGATTGACTGATGGTTAAGGATTTTCTTGTAGATTTGATAGAGATTTTTTTTTTCTTTTACGAAATATGAACTAAATTTTGATAAATTGTTGAATTCAAATACTGATTGCAAGTATTGCAAATGTTTTGGAGGAATTGAAATACAAATGAAATAAAATCCTAAATGTTAAATCCCAACGCCATGAGTGCTTCAAACGCCCAATACCTTAAATATCCAATAATTTCAGATAAACGCCTTGAGCCAATTTTCGTGAATTACTGGCGGGGTTCTGCCATCTGTGTTGGTCAATTTGTAGTATCCTCCGGCCATGGACTTAGCGACCACGAATGGTCCTTCCCAATTGGAGTTCCTTGTAGAATGAAGACCGCGCTGAACTGCTTTGAGAACCAGGTCCCCTTCATGAAACTTGTTGGGCTTGGTCGATCGTGCCTTGAATATCTTTCGCTGATTCGGAATTCCATGTTTGATGGAATTCCACGATTGTGGCCTGTATGGACACTCGCGCGGAAGAGAGTATCCAGCATAGTGTTGATCACGCTTAGACAAATATTCAGCAATACACCTCTCGATGGAGTGAGCGATTTGAAGAAGTTCTGAATCCAACCATTGAGTGTAATATTGCTGAGGCGAAGTTACCCACTCGTAGCTTTTGATGACTGCTAAATTATTCATGGGGAGAAGTCCCTGGACCATAGTAGCGTATTTGAACATTGGTAATATTGGAGCAAGAGGAGGAATAAGACTTTCCTGAGCTCGAAACCTTCTGACAAAGGAGTGCGGATTTTTTCCGAGTTCTTGCATAAGCCCCATCAGAGCTGTTACTTCTTCCAGATGTTCAAACGGTGGTGCATCCTCTGCTTCTTCTCGGAATCCTTGTCGATGACAGGATGTTTTGAAGGCATCGTTGTCCTTTCAGCATGAATCAAAGTTCTCCCAAGGATCATGTCGTATCCAGGGTCTTCCCAGATTATGAAAAACTTGGCCTCAGTGCAGATCAATCTTTCCGTAACTTTGAGAGTGATGAATCCGTATGCGTTTCTGGAAATTCCTTCGTGGTCCCTGATTGCTATGGGAGTGTGGGTGGCTTCCCGTCGAGTAATACCAGCAGCTCTGAGAGTTTTCAAAGGGATGATGTTGACGACGGTACCCACATCGACGAACGCCCTCTTGAACTCATTTCATTTAATGTGCACTGCGGTGAGCAGTCCCCAGTTATACATTTCTGTGTCGGTGGTTGAAGGTCTGGTGGTAGTCTCTTGGATCAGCGGCCGTCTTCCGGACACGATGTGGTTCAGTGCAACAAACATGTCTTTCCTTTGAGTTTTCGAAAGATACAACGGCACACAGACATGTTCGATCAGAGATTGGACCGTTTCCTTGACAGGAGGTTCAGAGATGGTAAAAGTTCTGACTGGGAGGGGGTTTTTGTGCACCCCCTCAGTCCCCAGGTTGAGCTCTCCTGATTCGACCTTTTCTTTGAATATGCGCTTCAAAATTTTGCAATCACTCGTGGGATGGCTGACGTATCTATGGAAGCGACAATACCGAGGATTTTCCATGGCCTCTTCAGTTGGTTCCTTCTTGACATAAGGAAATTTGATTGCGCCGTCTTGAATCCAGGCATCGAGTAGTTCATTAACTTCTTCCATTGAACAGGGAAAATCAGGTGCTTCTGGATCTTCCGTATGCTGAGGAGGGATTTTCGAATTCTCCTTCTTGTGTGTCTTTGAAGGGGTGGAGGAAGTCTGCTTGTGTTGTGGTTCTGCTTTTCGCTTACTCCCTTCTGTGACAAAATTTGTTGAAGGTTGCAGGTTATACTTCTTGTTGATCATACGCCTGCTTCCTCGAGTGTCTTTTGAATCTTCAGTCTTTGTAGACTTTGCTCTTTCCAAAAGAGCGGGTGCAGTGGTTGCCGACCTCTTCGCAGCTTCGTGAAGCTCTGAGAAAGTCTGGAATCGAAGGTTTTCTAGCAAGGCCCTGTAGACCGGGAGCATGCCATTGATGCACAAGTTCACCAGTTGTTGTTCCGTGACGTTTGGGTCATGACAATCTAGGGCTTGGACTCTGAACCTTTTCACATAATCATTGGGATTTTCACTGACCCTTTGAAACATTCTTCCAAGGTCGGAGAGGGTGACTTATTCTGACACGAAGAAGTATTTCCTGTAAAATGCGTTAATCATTTCTCCCCAATTGTTGATGATCCCTGGTGTGATGCTGTTATACCAGGTGTATGCCCTGCCTTTCAGAGATTTTGAGAATTCCTTGAGACGGACGACATGATTATGTTCATGTTCTCCCAAGGCTTCGAGAAAACGAGAGACATGTTCCCGAGCATTGCCAGTTCCATCATACAAGGTGAAAGTTGGAGAAACGTAACCTTTGGGGAGTGGAATCCTCTGTGTAGCGGTAGGATAAGGAGGTTGATGACGATGGTCATGTGATGTCTTTCCTTTTCCATGGTTCTCTAAGAGGTGCTCCAGATCCTCGCGACTGATGAAATTCGGCGATCCCTTCGCTGATGAGTTGTCGGCAGAAATTTTGTGGACTTCGTCGTCTTCTACTGTATGGATTGGAATTACTTCAGGACCTTCGTCCGAGGATTTCTCCTTATCCTTTCCCTTCTCTTGAGTCTTCTCTGACATCTTGTCAGTAAGAGTTTTGAGATAATTGCACAGCTCCTTCTGTGTAGCAGCCATGTCAGTCTGATTCTTTGCAAGAGTCTACTTTACTTTCATAAGATCGGCAATGGTAGGTGGTGGATCTCCTCTGACTTCTTCAGGGTGTCGTCCGGACAGTGGGTGTCCTTCGACGTGAGGAGGAGTAACGTCACCACCATCAATGTTGGAGGTCGGAATTGTCTCCGGGATATTCTGATTATTGTTGTTGCTAGTGCTAGCACGGTTTGTATTAGGATTTGTAACTGAACCTGACCTGAGATCAACCATCTTGTGAAATCGTGAGATTGCAACCGAGAGATTAATCTCCCATTGTGGTCGCCAATCTGTAGATGGGTAAAAACGATTTGCTAGTTTTTAAGGAATTGAGGAGACGACCGTACGGAGGAGACTCCTCGAACCGAGCGAAATGTTAAACCTCACACAGATACACCGCTGCAAAGGGGGTGCTTTAGATTCGAGAGATCAATCTGTAGTACTCCGGCCTAAATAAAGACAATGACCGTTCCAGATTAAATTCGGTCACAAGAGAGGATGGGTTGATCTGTAGGAGGGAAGCTGGGAAATGTGTGGAATCAATGGTAATCAAAGATTGTGGGTGTGTGAATTCTTAATATGATAAGCTCTGAATGATTGAAATTGCTCAATTGAGAGTAGTTGCTCAATTGATGAGTTGATGATCTCGTGTTGTCGATGAGACGTGAGATTGATGATACGATGATGATTCAATCATGATTCAGAGACTTATTTATATTGCTGGAATTGTAGACACCATGATTCCATGAAGTGTGACAGTTGATGGAATCAAGGAGTGGGGAAGTGGAGATCGTGTTTGAAACCAGTTGCTCAACGTGTGGAGACTTGGTCGATTTTCCACCCACTACCTCGTGAATTCCTTCAACTTATTGCACGACTTGCTCACATTCCATCGTGTGTTTGAACACACGTGCCGTAGACCGCCAGACCAAAAACCCTAAGTGATATCCCCCCAAGTGACACGATTGACGTCTCATGGTTTGATGGGACGATGAGTCCATGTAGTCGTTGAGTTGAACATGATGTTCTGAAACTCATGAATTGAACATGTCATGAGACAGAGGTATAGTTCTTATGATGAAGTGAGCAAGTATTGCTCATTCGATGGATCGTTGAATATTGATTGTTGAACCAATATTGAGCAAATATTCCTCATCTGAGCAAGTGTTGCTCATGTGATGAATTGTTGAATATTTGATCGTCTGAGCATGAGTTGCTCATCTGATGGATTATTGGCAGCGTACCAAAAATATTAATTAGAATACTGGTCGTTGAACCGAGCATAATTAATGAAATTAATGACCATGAGGCTGTCGTAAAATTATTAAGGTTGGAATCTGGAATGATGATCCTTGGATTCAGAAACCCTAATTTGATCAATTGATGATCAATTCATGGTTGTCAAAATTCAACCATGGGACGAAGGAGGGAGCGACTACATGGGACCGTGGATCAATCATGTAGTGTCCATATGCTCACGTGAAATACAAAGAACTCCTGAAGAGTTGACGATTTGTTGGTGGAAGAATGATTAAATGTTGGTTTAATCATTTATTCAAAAAATGCTCGTCTGAGCCTTAGGTGAGAAAACCTAATTAATTATGACGAGGCGAGGGACCGACCACAGAGTCATGAAACCGGCCCTGGGTTATCTCGTGACCGCTTGACGATTACTTCATGAAAATCCAAAGTGTTTGGGAGAGTTTTGGACCTAATACGAGCAATTGTGCAAATTAGGTCAAAACTGTGAAAATTGATGGGACCGGCTTCCGTGAGCCAAAGAGATAATCTTGGTCGGTCAAGATAGCGTGCTCGTGTCCCCAAGGCGTCTGCATCTCAGTCCTGAGAATTTTGATATTTTCTGGCGTGCAATTGAGCATCCATTCGAGAAAATACGCCAAAATTAGGGTTTCGACGAAACTGAGGAAAAACACCAGGAGATGATGAAAAATAATTATAAAATAAGGAATGAGGAGGCATAGGACCGCCGTGGTCAAGGCATGGTCGGCCAGTCGTGACCACGGTCCCGTGGTGCCTTTTCCTTAATTTTATAATATTTTGATGATTTTATGAAAAATTCATGAATTTTGAGAAATTTGATGAATTTTGGGAGTTTCCATGAATTGAAGGAGTTTTCATGAGTTCAAGGAAGCAAAAGATATTAAAATAATAAAACAAGAGTGTGTGGGACCGTGGAAGGCATGACTGGCTGGCCAGGGCCCGGTCCCACAAGTTTCCCTAATTTTATAATGATTTTATGAAAAATTCATGAATTTTGAGAAATTTGATGAATTTAGGGAGTTTCCATGAACTGAAGGAGTTTTCATGAGTTCAGGGAAGCAAAAAATATTAAAATAATAAAAACAAGGGCGTGTGGGACCGTAGAGGCATAGCCGGCCGGCTTGGGCACGGTCCCACGAGTTTTCATAATTTTTAATATTTTTTAGGTATTTTTGATGATTTGAGGGAATTTTTCCTAATTTGAGAGAAATATTATGAAATCAAGGAATTTGATGAATTCAAGGAAAACTAATAATAAAATAATATAACAAAGGGGCGTGTGGGACCGGCTAGGGCATGGCCGGCTGGCCAAGTCCCGGTCCCACAAGTTTTCATAATTTATATTATTTTATTATTATTTGATGATTTGTGCAAAAATACCATGAAATCAAGGAGTTTTTTCATGAAATTAGAGAAATAATAATAATAATAATAAAATAATAAAGTATCGTGGGTGTGGGTCCGGTTGGGACCAAGGCATGGCCGGTTGGCCAATGGTCACGCCCCACACTCCTTTCCTTAATTTTATATTATTTTTTATGGATTTATGGAAGTACCACGAAACCGAGGAGTTTCCTCGAGACGAAGGAGATTTGATAAAATGAGAGGATTTTCATCAAATCATGGAAAATAATAAAATGCATTAAAAATATAAAACTGGCATGGGATTGACCACGACACGGTCGGTCGGTCGTGTGTCCGTGCTCCCAGCATCCTGGTCAATATTTTTAATTATTTATTATTTTCTTCTCTATTTTGCATAGGTTCATCGTTTCGTTGTATTTTTGAAATACTCGTTCGTGCGGTGACTGTTAGTGTATCATCGTTGAATACACCTTCACCATTTGAATCGAGGCTTACTTAGAGGTAGCTCAGACGCCCGGTCGTTGATTATTCATTACTAATTGTGGAATTCGGTGGAGAATAATTCACAAAACTGAGTAATAAAATGTTTATTATTAATTCATATGATCAGCTGAGGATTCGACTATGAATTCAGAATAATAAAGTGAGCATTACCATTCCATGGGATCGTAGATTCGACCATAGAATCAGAGTAATTAAGATTTATCTATTACCATTTATGAGACCAGTTGTGGATTCGATCATGAAATCGGAGTAATGAGATAATATAGTTATTGCTATTCTATGAGATCAAGTGGTGGATTCGATCATAGAATCAGAAAAATTGTTATTGCCATTCCAGGGGACCAGTCGTGGATTCGACCATGGAATAGGAGCAATTGTTATTGCCATTCCATGGGACCAGTCGTGGATTCGACCATGGAATATGAGCAATAATAGATTATTCTGGGAATTCAGTAGTGAATGTCACGGCATAATCAATCTTAATTAGGAATAATAAACTTTGTGGCTCTATACTAGCAGAGCAAGCTGTCTAGGAGCATTAATTATCCCGATATGAGCTTGTCGGTAAGTCATATCCTTTATATAGTCAAGGTAAACTCGTTGTTTGTTCCTGAAGATGTTATCGCTCTATACTAGCAGAGCAAGCTGTCTAGGAGCTGTCCATCTCGTGATGCTATGTAGAAATAATCACTGAAAGTATTCAGTATTCATGAGATATGTCGTTGTCCAGTCGTGAGACTACATATCTACATGTACTCTGAGAGAAAGTACTCTCTGTTGAGAATTCGATGAGAGACTCGTGTCTCGATACTCACGTCCGATTGCTGAATCAGAGTTTCGTATAATTATGAGTTTACGAATGTAGCCTTTGTCGAAAATCCACCATCTACAACAGTGATCGTTTTCTCTGCTCCTTCAAATTGCAGCTTAGAGGCGAGAGTTGCTAGGCAATCAGCATGCCTATGTCGTTCCGTCCAGTATGGACGATCGTTGCGTCAGCAAAATAGGTCAACAGTCGTTGAGCTTCAGTTCTGAATGGAGCAAGTGTGATTTCCTTGAGAGAATAAGTTCCATTCATCTGGTTGACCAATAATTTTGAATCCCCCCTTATCTCAAGGTGTGTTGCTCCTGCTTGCTTGGCCAAGGATAATCCTAATAGGAAGGCTTCATATTCTGCTGAGTTGTTGGTGCAATGGAAATCTAAATTGAACGAATGTGAGGAAACTTCACCAGATGGAGACACCAGTACTATGCCCGCTCCTCCGGTGTCACTACTAGGGGTGGAAGATCCATCAAAGTATAGAATCCATGTTTCTTCCTTGATGACCAAGATGTCTGGGAATTCGCCGGGCACTTCTTCATGTAGTGTTGTTGTGTCTTCCCCTGGAAAAGCAGCGAGAAAGTATGCGACCGCTTGACCTTTGATGGCTTTAGGTGGCGTGCAAGCTATATCAAATTCTGACATCTGGAGTAGCTACTTCGCTGGTCTCCCTATCAAGGCTGGCTTCGATAGCAAGAACTTTATGGGATCAGCTTTGGAGATGAGTACGACCCTGTTATATAGTAAGTAATGTCCGAACTTCTGGATTGCATGTACCAATGCCAGGCATTCCCTTTCGGCCTTTGGATATTAGAGTTGAGCATCTCACATTGTGCGGCTGAATTAGTAAATCGGTCGTTCGACGCCTTCGTCGTCTTCCTGAGCGAGGAGTGCGCCGATGGCGACGTCACTGGAGGATGTGTAAAGAATCAGAGGTCTTCCCTGCACTGGAGACCTCATGACGTCCGGTGACAATAATATTTGTTGTATTTTATCGAAAGCTTCTTGTTTAACAACTGTCCAGGTGAAGCTTGCTCCTTTTTTCAGCAGAGGTGTGAACGAAGCAATGAGTTGAGCTAATCCAGGAATGAAGCGTCGAATATAATTTACCTTGCCCATAAAGCTCTGTAGTTCCTTCATGGTTCGTGGAGGAGGCATGGTGGTAATAGCTTTTGCCTTGTCTGGGTCGACTTTGATCCCTTCAGCCGTGACCAGGAATCCTAAGAATTTTCCGGAAGAAACTCCGAATGCGCACTTTAACGGATTCATTTTTAATTTGTATTCTCTGCATCTTTCAAACACCTGCCTTAGAACTTCGAGATGAGATGCTCGAGTCTTCTATTTTACCACCACATCATCTACATAGTCTTCCACTTTCTTGTGCATCATGTCGTGGAATATGGCAGTCATGGCTCGTTGATAGGTGGCACCAGCATTCTTTAATCCAAAGGGCATCACAGTGTAGTGAAAATTCCCAATGGGAGTACGGAACGCAGTCTTGTTGGCGTCATGTTCATGCATCTTGATCTGGTTGTACCCACTATAGTCATCCATGAATGAGAACATACCGTGACCACTGGTTGCATCGTCGAGCATGTAAATGTTGGGTAGAGGAAAATCATCCTTTGGACAACATTTATTCAAGTTTCTGAAGTCGACACAACATCTGATTTGACCATTTTTCTTCTTAACAGGTACCACATTTGCTAGCCACGTTGGATGAAGAATAGGCTTGATGAACCCTGCTGCCAACAGTTTCTGGATTTCGACCTTGATTTGCTCCTCGACTTCGTGTCTAAATTGTCTGGGCGGTTGTTTGACATCTTTGGAACCAGGGACGATGTGCAGGTGATGGGTGACGAGTTTATCATCCAGACCCGGCATTTCTTCGTACGTCCAGGTGAAGACATCTTGATATTCTTTCAACAATTTAATCAGCTCGGTCCGCTCCTCTGGTGATAGTGCTGAACTGATTAGGATTAGCCTTGGATCGTCTTCAGTCCCAATGTTGATTGTTTCAAGATCGTCAGTGGTAGAGTCAGTGTCGTCCTGTAGTTGTTGTGGGGCATCCTGGACTTCTTCTTCAAGTGATAGCTCACTCTGACACGATTCTTCATGGTGGGGATACTTTTCATCGTTCTCCTCGATTAATTGCTAATCTTTCCGTCGACGATAAATGACTCTCCCTTCTACATCTCGATCGGTCGTGAAGTTTGACCCTGGAGTTGAGACTTGACCATTATGGTGTTTAGTCGGTGTAGTAGGTGACTTGATCATTTTAGAAGCTGAGGATGACGGATCGTTATCAGCCTTCTCGATAGTCTTCCAGCTTGGGAGTGGAGTACTTCGAATCATGCTTGGAGGTTCCGGGACGCCCTTTTGAGATTCAAGGAACTCAGTATCATAGATGGGAGCATAAGGAGATGATGAAGCTGGAATGCGAACGATCTTGTTGTCGAGCAGAGCCTTCATGCATTGATGGTATGTTGAAGGAACCACCTTGTTATCATGGAGCCGTGGGCGTCCCAGTATTATGTGGTAGTCAGGTTCTTGCTCAATCACATGAAACTTTGCTTTCGAACGAATCGTCCCAACCCTCAAATCTATGTATGCATATCCATATGTATGGCTTTGACTTCCTTCAAATACTGTCATTAGGATGGGATAGCGAACGATTTTACCTTGTGGGAATCTGGCCATCCTGAGAGTCTTCATAGTGACAATGTTAGTGGAAGCACCGGTGTCGACAAGAGCTCTTCTAAATTCGGTTCCTTTGATGAAACCAGTAACATACAATGCTCGGTTGTGTCCTTCATCCGTCATGCGATCTTCTTCTCCAAAAGAGATGTTGTCGATCGAATTCACAGGCACTAGGGAGACTTCTTCAACTGATGGTGTTGGTGGCGTTATTTTCACGCTGGATGATATCTGGTTGAGTGCTGAAAATCTGTTTGTGCGCTGATCCCTGGAGAAATGTAGGAGTTCACATAGATTTTCAATCAAATGTGTGACCTCTTGTTCCACCGGCTTCTCGTATGTGGTGAAGCTGTTGATTTGAGGGTCAGATGACGCTTCAGTCCCCGATGTTGATGCTTTTGGAGTGGAGATACCGCCTAACTCGGATGTTAATATGATGAGAAAGTCGAGGATGTGGTTTATCGTCTCCTTCATCAGGTCCATGTTCCTGGTATGGACCTCTAGGATTTGAGCTAACTCTGCCAAAGTCGGGATCCCTCTGCCTTCCATTCCTCCAGGTGTAACATGAGGAATGTCGCCGTTTGAAATATTCTGATCTGAATTAGTTGAATTAGTCCTATGACCAACCATCTTATGGAATTGTGAGATTGCAACCGAGAGAATGATCTCCCACTGTGGTCGCCAATCTGTAGATGGGGAAAAACGATTTGCTGGTTTTTAAGGAATTGAGGAGACGACCGTACGGAGGAGACTCCTCGAACCTAGCGAAATGTTAAACCTCACATAGATGCACCGCTGCAAAGGGGGTGCTTTAGATTCGAGAGATCAATCTGTAGTACTCCGGCCTAAATCAAGACAATGACCGTTCCAGAGTAAATTCGGTCATAAGAGAGGATGGGTTGATCTGTAGGAGGGAAGCTGGGAAATGTGTGGAATCAATAATAATCAAATATTGTGGGTGTGTGAATTCCGAATATGATAAGCTCTGAATGATTGAAATTTGTCAATTGAGAGTAGTTCCTCAATTGATGAGTTGATGATATTGTGTTGTCAATGAGAGACGTGAGATTGATGATACTGTTGATGCTGATGATTCAATCATGATTCAAAGACTTATTTATATTGCTGGAATTTTAGACACCATGACCCCATGAAGTGTGACAGATGATGGAATCAAGGAGTGGGGAAGTGGAGATCGTGTTTGAAACCAGTTGCTCAACGTGTGGAGACTTGGTCGATTTTCCACCCACTACCTCGTGAATTCATTTAACTGATTGCACGACTTGCTCACATTCCATCGTATGTTTGAACACACGTGCCGTAGACCGCCAGACCAAAACCCTAGGTGATATCCCCAAAATTGTCACGATTGACGTCTCGTTGTATGTTAGTCAATTGATGACTTCGTGGTTTGATGGGACGATGAGTCCATGTAGTTGCTGAGTTGAACATGATGTTCTGAAACTCATGAGTTGAACATGTCATGAGACAGAGGTATAGTTCTTACAATGAAGTGAGCAAGTATTGCTCATTCGATGGATCGTTGAATATTGATTGTTGAACCAATATCCCTTGGTTTGAGCAAATATTTATCATCTGAGCAAGTGTTGCTCATGTGATGAATTGTTGAATATTTGATCGTCTGAGCATGTGTTGCTCATCTGATGGATTATTGGCAACGTACCAAAAATATTAATTAGAATACTGGTCGTTGAACCGAGCATAATTAATAAAATTAATGACCATGAAGTCGTCGTAAAATTATTAAGGTTGGAATCTGGAATGATGATCCTTGGATTCAGAAACCCTAATTTGATCAATTGATGATCAATTCATGGTTCGTCAGAATTTCAACCATGGGACGAAGGAGGGAGCGACTACATGGGACCGTGGATCAACCATGTAGTGTCCATATGCTCACGTGAGCAAATACAAAGAACTCCTGAAGAGTTGACGATTTGTTAGTGAAAGAATGATCAAATGCTGATTTAATCATTTATTCGAAAATGCTCGTCTGAGCCTTAGGTGAGAAAACCTAATTGATTATGACGGAGTGAAGGACCGACCATGGGTCATGAAACCGACCCTGGGTAGTCACGTGACCGCCTGATGATCACTTCATGAAAATGCAAAGTGTTTGGAAGAGTCTTGGACCTAATACGTATAATTGTGCAAATTAGGTCAAAACTGTGAAAATTGATGGGACCAGCTTCTTTAAGCCAAAGAGCCAATCTTGGTCGGTCAATATAGGGTGCTCGTGTCCCCAAGGTGTCCACGTCTCAGTCCTAAGAATTTTGATATTTTCTGGCGTGCAATTGAGCATCCATTCGAGAAAATATGCCAAAATTAGGGTTTCGACGAAACTGAGGAAAACACCATGAGATGATGGAAAATAATTATAAAATAAGGAATGAGGAGGCGTGGGACCGCCGAGGCCACGGTCCCGTGGTGCCTTTTCCTTAATTTTTATAATATTTTGATGATTTTATGAAAAATTCATGAATTTTAAGAAATTTGATGAATTTAGGGAGTTTCCATGAATTGAAGGAGTTTTCATGAGTTCAGGGAAGCAAAAAAAAATATTAAGACAATAAAAACAAGGGGTTGTGGGGCCGTGGAGGCGCGGCCAGCCGGTTAGGGCCCAGTCCCACGAGTTTCCCTAATTTTTATGTATTTTTAATGTATTTTCCATGATTTGAAGGGATTTTCCTAATTTGAGAGAAATACCATGAAATCAAGGAGTTTCATGGGATGAATGAAATCCTAAAAATAATATTAATAAAATACATGGGCGTGTGGGACCGGCTGGGGCCCGGTCCCACTGTTTCCCTAATTTTATATTATTATTTTTTAATATATTTTTCCATGATTTGAAGGGATTTTCCTAATTTGAGAGAAATACCATGAAATCAAGGAGTTTCATGGGATGAAGGAAATCCTAAAAATAATAATAATAAAATACATGGGCGTGTGGGACCGGCTGAGGCATGGCCGGCCGGCTGGGTCCCGATCCCACAGTTTCCCTAATTTTATATTATTATTTTTTATGTATTTTGAAAATACCATGATTTGAAGGAATTTTCATGAAATCAGGGAAATAATAATAATAATAAATTAATGAGGAACCATAAGATGTGGGGCCGGCTGGGACCAAGGCATGGCCGGTTGGCCAATGGTCACGCCCCACACTATTTTTCCTTAATTTTATATTATTTTCATGGGTTTATGAAAACACCATGAAGCCGAGGAGTTTCCTCGAGACGAAGGAGATTTGATAAAACGAGAGAATTTTCATCAAATCATGGAAAATAATAAAAATGCATTAAAAATATAAAACTGGCGTGGGATTGACCACGACACGGTCGGTTGGTTGTGTGTCCGTGCTCCCAGCACCCTGGTCAATATTTTTAATTATTTATTATTTTCTTCCCTATTTTTCATAAGTTCATCGTTTCGTTGTATTTTGAAATACTCGTTCGTGCGGTGACTATTAGGGCATTGTCGTTGAATACACTTTCACCATATAAATCGGGGCTTACTTAGAGGTAGCTCAGACGCCCGGTTGTTGATTATTCATTACTAATTGTGGAATTCGGTGGAGAATAATTCACAAAACTGAGTAATAAGATGTTTATTATTAATTCATAGGATCAGCTGAGGATTCGACTACGAATTCAGAATAATAAAGTGAGAATTACCATTCCATGGGATCGTAGATTCAACCATAGAATCAGAGTAATTAAGTTTTATCTATTACCATTTATGAGACCCAGTTGTGGATTCGATCATGAAATCGTAGTAATGAGATAATATAGTTATTGCTATTCTATGAGATCAAGCCGTGGATTCGATCATAGAATCAGAACAATTGTTTATTTCCATTCCATGGGACCAGTCGTGGATTCGACCATGGAATAGGAACAATTGTTATTGCCATTCCATGGGACCAGTCGTGGATTCGACCATGGAATATGAGCAATAATAGATTATTCTGGGAATTCAGTAGTGAATGTCACGACAGAATTAATCTTAATTAGGAATAATTAACTTTGTGGCTCTATACTAGCAGAGCAAGCTGTCTAGGAGCATTAATTATCCCGATATGAGCTTGTCGGTAAGTCATATCCTTTATATAGTCAGGGTAAACTCGTTGTTTGTTCCTGAAGACATTATCGCTCTATACTAACAGAGCAAGCTGTCTAGGAGTCGTACATCTCGTGATACTATATAGAAATAATCACTGAAAGTGTTCAGTGTTTATGAGATATGTCGTTGTCCAGTCATGAGACTACATATCTACATGTATTCTGAGAGAAAGTACTCTCCGTTGAGAATTCGATGAGAGACCCGTGTCTCAATACTCACGTCTGACTGCTGGATCAGAGCTTCGTATAATTATGAGTTCACGATTTTATCCCTTGTCGAAAATCCACCATCTACAACTAGCAGGCAAGCTGTATAGGAGTCGTCCAATTGTTCGATTCTATATAAAAGTGATTACTGAAATTGCTCAGTATTCATGAGATATGTCGTTGCCTCAGTTGAGAGACTGCATATTCACGTATGCACTGAGAGACAATAAACTCAGCCAGAGAATCTTGCGGCATGAGTTTTCATGCTTCAATGAGAGACATGAGCCTCAATACTCATCTGATTGCTGGATCAGGAATATGTACAATTATGGTTTTACGATTTTAGTCTTTGTCGAAAATCCACCATCAACATGTGGTAACACATACATGTATAAGTCCTTATTCCTTGAACCAAAGTCTGTGTACTTTGCTGCTCAGGAAACCGGAACAGAGTCCGCGTACTGTCGGAGGTTCTCTTCCCGATAAAATCAGCTGGAGTTTGTGAACTATTTACAAACTTATTCCGGGTACTTAAGTCTGCGTACCTGGTCCGCGTACTTAGGTTGGTTATATTCTAAAAACGATTATTCGTGAACTTATACTTATATTAACTAACCAATGCAAGTTTGCAAACCGTGGCTATAAAGTTCATGAATCAATTCGAGTGAATCAAATCGTTTTTGCTTTGATTGTGTTTTGTATACTTCTATAAGATCTAAGCAATCGAACAACTCTCTAACTAGTTCATTTGAGTCATTTGAACTAGTTATGGTGAAGAAGAATATTGTTGATATGAAAGTGCTCATATGGCTAACCATTTGGTTAACTACTGTTGAACCAACAAATGTACATGTTTGGGTACGGTTACACAAACCTAAAACGTGCATTTCATTTGTGTGTAACAAGCTAAGTTTTCGATCTAACAATTGAAAGAAATTAGCTTGAATCTAATCAGGTTTTCATCTAACGGTGAATATTGAATGCTTTGTTACCAAGCTAACATTGATTGCAAACCCTGATTTCAAAGATTATATAAGGGAGAACTCTAGCAACTGTGAAACCTAATCCCCACACCTCCTGTGTGATACTACTTGTATAAGCTAGAGTTGATTCTCCTTTAACCTTAGGTTTCTACCGAGACCCTGTAAGTTAACGACTTGAAGACTTCATTGGGATTGTGAAGCCAGACTGATACTACTTTCTTGTAGTTGTGTGATCTGATCTTGTTGTTTCTATCGTATTGAGTACAATCGTAAAGATTGGATTGAGATTGATATCTCCGATAGGCAAGATATAAAAGTAATCACAAACATCTTCGTCTCATCGTTTGTGATTCCACAATATTTTCTTTCGCCGCGTCGATTTAGATTATTGTGAGGTGATTGATAATACTAGGCTGTTCTTTGGGAATATAAGTCTGGGTTATCAATTGGTTCATGTTCACCTTGATTTATCAAAATACGGAACAAAACTCGTAGGTATTTCTGTGGGAGACAAATTTATCTATTACCGTAGACTTTTCTGTGTGATACATATTTTTTTATTAAAGTCTTTGACTTTGGGTCGTATCTACTCTTAGTTGTGGGTGAGATCAACTAAGGGAATCAAGTACGTAGTATCCTGCTGGGATCAGAGACATAGGAGCATAATTGTACCTTGGATCAGTGTGAGATTGATTGGGGTTCAATTACAGTCCAGACTGAAGTTAGTTTGTAGTAGGCTAGTGTATGTAGCGGCTTAATACAATGTGTGTTCAATCTGGACTAGGTCCCGGGGTTTTTCTGCATTTGCGGTTTCCTCATTAAAAAAACTTATGGTGTCTGTGTTATTTATTTTCCGCATTATATTTTATTATATAATTGAAATATCACATGTTGTGCGTTTGAATCAATCAATTGGGAAGTCCAACCTTTGGTTATTGATTGAAATTGATAACCCAGACTTATATTCCCGAAGAACAGCCTAGTATTATCAATCGATTAACGAAATAATAATCTTAATCGATTAACGAAACAAGATATTGTGGAATCACAAACGATGAGATGAAGGTGTTTGTGATTACTTTTTTATCTTTCCTATCAGAGATATAAATCTCAATCCAATCTTACGATTGCACTCAATCATGATAGAAACAGCAAGATCAGATCACGCAACTACAGAGAAAATAGTTGGGTCTGGTTTCACAATCCCGTGAAGTCTTTAAGTCGTTAACCTACAGGGTCTCGTGAGAAACCTAAGGTTAAAGGATAATCGACTCTATCTTTGCAACTAGTAACACACAGAAGTGTGTGGGGATTAGGTTTTCCAGTTTCTAGAGTTCTCCTTTATATAGTTTTCAAATCAGGGTTTGCAATCTAAGTTACGTTGGTAACAAAGCATTCAATATTCACTGTTAGATAAAAAACCTGATTCAACCAAGCTAATATCTTTCAACCGTTAGATCGAACTTAGCTTGTTACACACAAATGAAATGTACCCTCATTTAGGTTTATGTAACCGTACATAAACGTGCACACCTTGTTGGCTCAATAATAGTTAACCGAAGTTAGCCATATGATCACTCTCATATCAACCTTGTTCATCTTAACCATAACTAGTTGAAATGACTCAAATGAAACTAGTTAAAGAGTTGTTCAATTGCTATATTCTCATAGAAGTATACAAGAACACAATTGAAGCAAAATCGGTTTGATTCACTTGAATCAATTCATGAACATTATAGCCACGGTTTGCAAAGATTGCATTCCTTATTATATAAATGTTTAAGTTTATGCACACAACCGATTTTAGAACTTTAACCTTCAAGTATGCAAACGGGTACGCATACTTGAAATACCCGGACCAAGATTGGGTTTCGCCAGTACACAAACGGGTACGCGTACTTCCAATCCCAGCAGAAATATTCGGACATGAATCTTACGCCAGTACGCGAACGGGTACGCATACTATGGTTCCCGGATTTCTCAAGCCAATAGGTACGCGTACGTGTACACATACTATGGTTCCTGGACATGGATTGCATATGTGCAAGAGTATACAACATGTCATATCCAATAATGGTTAAGTTTTCTAAACTCTTATTTCAATCATCGAAACTTTATTAGAGGATGACAATAGCCGTTTTCACACACTATTAGCATCAAAGAAATTTTCAAGTTATTGAAATAATCATAATGAAACATTCCAAGTCTACACCAAATCATTGTATCACACAAACCATGTACGATGTTACTCGACAATTTTCACATGATCATCTTTTGACTTGCGTCAAGAATATAAGATGAACTTGGTCGAAGCGAAAGCTTGCCAACACATATTCCGAGAAATATGTAAGCGAGTTAAACTCAGCTCGAAATCTCAAATGTATATAATAGAAAACTATATCGTAACACGACTTATGTCTCAATATAGGAGATAGAGTAGAAATAGACTTTCCAAGTGATAGATGAGTTTCAGTCTCCACATACCTTTTGTTGATGAAGTTCCACAAGCTCTCCTTAGTAGTTCTTCGTCTTCAAATGATGAACGCCGTGAAGTCTAAGGCTCAACTACACAATCTATGTCCTAGTCCGAGACATCTATAAGTAGACTAGAAATCAAGACTTATAGTTTTGATCACAAACATTGAGAAACATGCTTGAGATAACAACGCATACGAGTTCGACCGATCAGTACTCTAACAAACAGGAAACTCAACTAATAATACGGTCTTATCCCGAAGAGCAGCCTAGAAATATTAGTCACGTCACAATAACCTAATCGATTAACATAAGAAGTTATAGCGCAATCACAAGAGTCTGAGACGAAGAACTGTTGTGATTACTTTTTATATCTTACATATCGGAGATGAATCTCGAGTAAATCTTAGAGAAGATAAAACTCAATACGATTGCACAAGTAAGATCAGAATACACAACTATAGAGAAAATATTTGGATATGGCTTCACGAATCCCAAATGAAGTCTTCAAGTCGTTAACCTAATAATGGTTTTGGAAAACCTAGGTTAAAGGATAATTGAAAAAGCGGGGGTCTAACAACCACACCCAATATTTCGTTTAGGCAATCTGTATGGACAAACTCCAATATAATTCCAAGATAGCCAACTAACAATCAGACTCAATCAATGGAAATATATCCAAGAGTTGTATCTATGTTTCACAATGTAATCAGCAAATGAAATAGATAGTGAAAATGCGGGGGTTAACAACCACACCAAATATTTCGCTAGCATTCTGTATGGACTAACTCCAATATACTTTCAAGAGAATCAACTAGACAGTCAGACTCAATCTTAAAAAATGTATATCCAAAAGTTATATCTCAATTTTCCAATTCAATCGGCAATCAAACAAATAAGAATTTGCGAGCCCGATTGAATAGAAAAAATAACTTGGACAGTATCAAAAACCAATATCCAAGTGTCAATCAATTTACTCAACAACCAAAGGTTGGATTCACAATTGATTGAACTCACGCACCTATTTGAGGGTGAAAACGATTTCTAATGATTTCGGTAATTTCGCGTGAGTGGGTGAGAAACGAGTCTAAACCCTAAACAATGTACTGCAAGGGAGTACTTTAGATTCGAGAGATCAATCTGTACAAATCCGGCCTAAACCAAGAAATGGCCGTTCCATACTTGCTTCGGTCACAAAGTGAAGGAGAAGGGTTGGTTTTGGGGAGGGAAGCGAAGAGAGTGTTGATACCAAAATAGTTGATTCTGGAAGAGTAGTTGTTTGACTTGTATCAGAAAGTGAAAGCTAACAGATGGGAAAGCTAACAGGTGATTTCTGAGTGTTGTATGCTCCCGACCAAAACTTGTTGTTCGGTGGAAATAGGTAAGACCTATTTATACAAGTCGAAGTGAAACGTACTTTGGTTTCGTAAGAAATGGAAACGGATGAGTAAATGGGAGGAGGTGGTAATCGATAACGCCCGGAATTGATGTTCCATAATGAAGGAAAGCGTTTCACCATTACTCCCTGTATTTACTAACCGCCTCATCCTTATGACACTGTCTTGTAACGGGCGTAGTGTGCGCCGTACGCTGTAAACCGCCAAACCAATACCCCAATGAGCATCCCCCAGTTTGTGACATGTTTTGATGTCTCGAGTGTTTTCGAGGAAAACGTGTAGCAGGTTGCTACATGTGGCATGGCCAAAGAATAAGTGTCGTAGCCAGGTTGGTACCGTGACCAAAGAATAGGCGTCGTAGCCAGGTTGGTGTCGTGACCAAAGAATAGGCGTCGTAGCCAGGTTGGTGCCGCGACCAAAGAACATGCGTCATAGCCAGGTTGGTGTCGTGACCAAAGAATTGGCGTCGTAGCCAGGTTGGTGCCGTGACCAGAGTGTTAGCCTTGCAGCCAAGACATTGCCATAAGTCGTTTGGTGGCAGGTTCGTACGGATGAGATCTGCACCTCAGGAGGAAGGGTGGTCGTTGATCGTTGCAACCCTTCGTTTGGCAACCAGAGGCATGGTCGCAACGCTTGCATGCTCTTAGCATGGTTAGGCGCGTCCAGAATTAGGGTTTTGGTAAAACCGTGATGCTTGGCTTCGGGCCACAAGTTGCCATGTGTTTGGTGGCGAACTTGGACGGCTGAGATCTGCATCTCAGATGGAAGGGTGGTCGTCGATTGTTGCAACCCTTCGTTTGGCAGCCAGCGGCATGGTTTAGGGCCGGCATGGCTTTGGCATAGAGTAGGCACAACCAAAATTAGGGTTTTGATAAAAAACCGTGATGTTTGGCTTTGGGCCGCAAGTTGCCATGCGTTTGGTGGCGAACTTGGACGGCTAAGATCTGCATCTCAGATGGAAGGGTGGTCGTTGATTGTTGCAACCCTTTGTTTGGCAGCCAGCGACATGGTTTAGGGCCAGCATGGATTTAGAATAGTGTAGGCGCGACCAAAATTGGGGTTTTGGTAAAAACCATGATGTTTGGCTTTGGGCCGCAAGTTGCAATGCGTTTGGTGGCGAACTTGGACGGCTGAGATCTGCATCTCGGAAGGAAGGGTAGCCGTTGATTGTTGCAGCCCTTCGTTTGGAAGCCAGCGACATGGTTTAGGGCCAGCATGGCTTTGGCATAGTGTAGGCGCGACCAAAATTAGCGTTTTGGTAAAAACCGTGATGTTTGGCTTTGGGCCGCAAGTTGCCATGCGTTTGGTGGCGAACTTGGACGGCTGAGATCTGCATCTCAGATGGAAGGGTGGTCGTTGATCGTTGCAACCCTTCGTTTTGGTAGCCGTAAAGGGAAGGCTGGCATGGCATGGTTTAGGCGCGGCAAGTTGGCTGGCGCGGCATGCCATTGGCACATGTGGCATGGTCGGCATGCCTTGGCGCGGTTTAGGCGTGGCCAAAACTAGGGTTTAGGCGTTAGGCCAAAAGTTACCATGCGTTGGTTGGTGACCTTAGACGGCTAAGATCTGCGTCTCAAATGGAAGGGTGGTCGTTGATCGTTGCAACCTTTCGTTTTGGCAGCCAGCGGCATGTAGCGGGGTCGGCATGGCTTTGGCATGGGAACGTGGCTGGCATGGTTTGCCATTGGCACGGTGGTGTGGCTGGCATGGTTGGCATGCCTTGGCGCGGAGATGTGGCTGGCATGGCTTGCCATTGGCACGGTGGTGCGACTGGCATGGTTGGCATGCCTTGGCGCGGAGATGTGACTGGCACGGCTTGCCATTGGCACGGTTGTGTGGCTGGCATGGTTGGCATGCCTTGGCGCGGAGACGTGGCTGGCATGGCTTGCCATTGGCACGGTGGTGCGGCTGGCATGGTTGGCATGCCTTGGCGCGGAGACGCGGCTGGCATGGTTGGCATGCCTTGGCGTGGAGACGTGGTTGGCATGGTTTTCCATTGGCACGGTGGTGCAGCTGGCATGGTTGGCATGCCTTGGCGCGGAGACGTGGTTGGCATGGCTTGCCATTGGCACGGTGGTGCGGCTGGCATGGTTGGCATGTCTTGGCGCAGAGACGTGGCTGGCATGGTTTGCCATTGGCACGGTGGTGCGGCTGGCATGGTTGGCATGTCTTGCCGCGGAGACGTGGCTGGCATGGTTTGCCATTGGCACGGTAGCATGAGAATTAGGGTTTGGTATAGATTATGTCGGTCAATGCTAAGGGTTCTGTCGTGACACATGTATATAAAAAAAGGTACCCTGGTAATTCTTACGTAGGCATGCTGATTGACTCAATAAATGCGCTAGTGGTCGTAGTGACGTCATGTCAGATGTGTGGTTTTACGATTTTAAACCTAAGCTAAAAACCACCATCAACATTAAGTCCCCTGCTTAGCTCGGAACATGAGCATTGTTGCGAGGTAAGCATAAGATGGTGACATGCGAGGATAAAATCGAAATGACAAGTCGTGAAGAGATGGTCAAGAAGATCCGGCTAATCTTTTTCGAGAGGTAATGAGAGTTCGTGATTCTCGTGTTGGCGGCCTTGCATAGATTCTTCTTGTGGTGTTGCTGGCTAGACCGTGAAGTGGTGAGATGAAGATTGTCGGCTTGGAATGGGAGCCGCAGGCGTTGGTCGGCTTGGAATGGGATCCGCAGGCGTTAGTCGGCTTGGAATGGGAGCCGTAGGAGTTGGTCGGCTTGGAATGGGAGCCGCAGGCGTTGGTCGGCTTGGAATGGGAGCCGCAGGAGTTGGTCGGCTTGGAATGGGAGCCGCAGGCGTTGGTCGGCTTGGAATGGGAGCCGCAGGCGTTGGTCGGC
>NC_039358.1:174345876-174352128 GCF_003573695.1 Papaver somniferum
GTTGGTCGGCTTGGAATGGGAGCCGCAAGCGTTGGTCGGCTTGGAATGGGAGCCGCAGGCGTTGGTCGTCTTGGAATGGGAGCCGCAGGCGTTGGTCGGCTTGGAATGCGAGCCGCAGGCGTTGGTCGGCTTGGAATGGGAGAAACTGTCTTCAGTCCGCAAAATGGTGTAAACTGGTTTCGGAACTTTGGCTACCAAACGATGGTGATGACGTTGGAACTTTGGTTATCAAATGGTAGTGATGGCGCCTGGCAACTTTGTCTAAATTAGGGTTTGGCATGCCGAAACCCTAATTAACGCCCCTTACTAAAATCGTTGTAGAATTCTCGTACGAACTCGGATTTTGACGGTCCACCCCTGCATATGACCGAAAAAGAATTTCCTATCTACGTACTCGGGAATATTTAGGTTTTGACCTCGTTTAGGTGGTGAAAACGGCCCGACAGTGAAACTCAAGAAGAATTCAGGAGGGATGTTGCGGGCCCGTGGTAGCATAGTCGCGCCGAGTCCTCTATTACCGTTCATGGAGCAAGAAGGAAACTTCATTCTGTGCAAACTCTAAAAACTCTGTCCGTATGAAAAGAGGCATTGACCCTCTTCTGTTTTTCTGTTGCTCGTCCGGATCCGTGCTTTCGTCTGCAGTGTCTCTCCAGTGGATTCCAAAATTTTCCAAAGTACATCGCATTCTTGGGACGGATAGATGAAATATATGCTCGGAAACGATCATGTCATGGATAATCTTGGAGATTGTGGTTGCGTTGTCGGTCCATCCTCGACTTTAGGTTGTTCAGTGCCTGGACCTTCTGATCGTGATGATGATGTACTGTGAATGCTTGCATGGTCGGAAAATTCTGGAGCCACTGGATGAAATAGATGAGTTGGGAGACGTTTCGTTACCGACGTGCTGTTATCAAGTCTTCAAGGACTTTGTTCCAAAAGACATCCTTCGAACCATCTTCTGAATCTTGGACTATCGTATGGAATGGGACGCGGTGAACAGTCCCCAGTTATATTTCTGTTAGATCCGATGGAATGGCCGAATATGTGAATATATCTTTGTGGCGTGCTTTTGGAGTCTTCGATGCACATGTACGGCTTTATGTTGAGAAATTCCTGCGGCTCGTAAAACTTCGGCAATGACGATGTTGAAATCAGAAATAACCAGGTTGTGGGGAGTGAAGGCGTCCCATGATGGTAGTCCCCATTTGTAGCCTACTTTCATTGCATCGCCTTGAATCCATGTCCACGGGATTTGATACAAGCTTAATGTACTCTTCTGGATGTGACGCTGGGATGCACATGGACGAAATATTCTGGATAGCGGGGAAGTAGGAATGACAGAGTTATGTTGTTTATCGTGGCTCCCTCTGTTTCTTCAAGAAAATGTTTCAGCCGCGTCTCTGGAGTTATCTCATGAGTCTTTGATGGTCGTCGGGATGGACTGCGATGAGCAGTCCCCAGTCGCATTTTTATTTAGTTTCTGAAGTTGTTTTCCTCTGAGAAGGCTTGGGATTCTCCGCGGCCTCGTAAAGTGTTGAAGGCGTCTTCTAGACAGAGAGGTGATGATAATCTTGCGCTACACCCTTGAAGAGTAGATGACCTTGTTGTGGCTATGGCCTTTTGGTTGACCGTGTCTTCTGAGCTTTGACAGTGAAGGGATTCCGTGTATATCCTCAATCCCCAAGTATGGTTTACATGTTTTTATCTTTGTAGCGATTGCTGCTGTGGTGAAGCTCTGGCTGGTATCAACAAATGAGTGGAAAAAATTATTGGTAGCAGATGTAATCAGAAGAGTCTACATTGTCGTGGTAACAAAGTAGGTTGGCTGGAATTATATGGGCATTCATGGAAATAAAAGGATTGGCTGGATGCGTATGCCAGCAAACTGTCCATGATCATGAGTTTCGGTAGGATGGATAAAAAGGCGGCCATGACTACGAAGATTGGCTGGCTGCGATCATGATCCTTGACATGGGGAGCGTGGTGGTACGACCCTTTGCAGGAAGGAGTGACGGCCATGGTACGATCCTTGGCAGGAGGAAGCGGCGTTGAAGCGGTTTCAGCTCTTGGAGAGGATGTTGAAACTTAAGAAGCCAAACACTGCTTCGGATCCTGAAGCAGCTTATGGAGATAACGCTGAAGCGGAGCGGCTGCTGGAGCGAACGTTGAATCGGAGGGGCTGCTGAAACGAACGTTGAAGCAGAGCTACTGCTGGAGGACGTTGAAGCGGAGAGGCTGCGTCAATCAGTGTGTCGTCAAACTGGAAACCCTTCAAGCGAACAGTGGTTAGGAGTCCCCAGTTCCATCTATCGTGCTTTCCAAGAGAGGTAGGGGGTTTGGGAACGACTTCCTGGCTGGAAACAACTGCTTTCCTGACGCAACGCGGTTGAGGGCTGCAAATATGTCTTGACGTTGCGCCATGGGAAAATATAGAATCTCACATAAATATTTCATCATAGACTGCACGATTTTGTGGGTGAAGTCCCCAGAAATCATGCATCTCCTGACAGGAAGAGAGTCTTTGTGAACTCAGGGGGGGTTGCTGATTTTCCTTGTCTCAATTTTGAAGAAGTCGTTCTTGATCTCTACGTGTAATGAAATTGGATTGCTGGTTCCCTTCCACTAAGCGTTCAAGACCAACGCTGGAAGGATGCAAGCTGCTGGTGCTGGAAAGATACAAGTTGTTAGCGCTGGAAGGAATGCAAGCTGCTGGCGTTGGAAGATGCAAGCTGCTGGCGTTGGAAGATGCAAGCTGTTAGCGCTGGATCGGCTCGGAATGGGCGCTGGATTGGCGTGGATGATGGCTTGGAAAGGCGCTGGCTTGGAACGGCGCTGGTTTGGCGTGGGTGCTGGCCTGGCGTGGGCGCTGGCTTGACACGACGTCGATTTGGCATGGCGCGGTAGTAATAAGGTGGGCAAGCATATTCCAGGTATGTACTCTAGCGTTTCTCTTTCAATTTGTTTTCTTATTTTTCTTGTGTTGGTGCAAACCCTAGCCATAGGTATGCCTTCCATAAATCTGCAGAAATATTGTTCTTCTCTTCGAATATCACCGTAGTAGCGTCGGCTACCTCATGAATAGTGACCGGTAGTCGTTATTATGAAAAGTAGGTACGTACGGGTAGGTGACTGATTCCACGAAGAACTGGGCGTTAGGGTTTCTCTGAGATCCAAAAAAAGGTTGTCCAAATAGTTGGAGCTGAAACAGGCGGTCCTCCAAATGACGAAGGACGCCTTCTTCGAGAAGAGCAAAACACCATTGAATGGATTCCTTTGAATGCACTTCTGTCTTCTGAAATTCTTCTGTTTCGTTTTTTTTTTTGAAAGGCAAATGAAACACCTGGCTTATGGTTTTGATTTTCTGGATTTTTGGGTTGAAAGACAAGTGTTACCTATGAGGGTTTTGGATTATTATTCGGGATAAACTGTTTTAGGATGATGCCGTTTTTGGTTATGATTGTAAGTGACACAAACATCCCAGGGAAGATATGGAACCGTGAACGTTGTGTGTCGGTAGATGACATGGGATGAAACATAACATGGCTATCGGTTTTATCCTTCCCGTGAAAACTTGAAATAGTAAACCATGTATTTTTTCTAGGCAAGACTTACTCGGTTTTTTAGATCTCCTAACGAAAAATGGGTCAGGTGTAAGACCGAGTTTTGTGAGAAGCACCGCGATTTTGGAAAGTCCCCAGTCGTCCCCGAGTCACTTGATAATCGAGGCGTCGATCCCTGGGCGTATCGTTTGATTTTAACCTCCGGGAAGTCCGCAGTCGCCCCTTGTCGTGTCATGACTGGTAATCGGGTCGTATATTAACTGAGTCGTCGATCTCTGAGCGGATCGCATTGGGCCGTCTGGTAGCTGAGTCGTCGATCCCTGAGCGGATCGTTTTTCTCTACCGTCCTGACGTCTGGGCCGAAGTATGAGATCGAGGATTGAAATTTGACATTGTAACCGAAAGACCAATCTCCCACTGT
The DNA here is from genome assembly GCF_003573695.1 of Papaver somniferum. NCBI lineage: Eukaryota > Viridiplantae > Streptophyta > Magnoliopsida > Ranunculales > Papaveraceae > Papaver > Papaver somniferum. The sequence continues at coordinate 174,349,858 of NC_039358.1, forward strand.
GGTCGCCAATTGTTTGAGGGTGAAAACAGTTTCTGCTGATTTCAGTAATTTCGCGTGAGTGGGTGAGAAACGAGTCTAAACCCTAAACAATGTACTGTAAGGGAGTACTTTAGATTCGAGAGATCAATCTCTACAAATCCGGCCTAAACCAAGAAATGGATGTTCCATACTTGATTCGGTCACAAAGTGAAGGAGAAGGGTTGGTTTTGGGGAGGGAAGCGAAGAGAGTGTTGAGACCAAAATAGTTGATTCTGGAAGAGTAGTTGTTTGACTTGTATCAGAAAGTGAAAGCTAACAGATGGGAAAGCTAACAGGTGATTTCTGAGTGTTGTATGCTCCCGACCAAAACTTGTTGTTCGGTGGAAATAGGTAAGACCTATTTATACAAGTCGAAGTGAAACGTACTCTGGTCTCGTAAGAAACGGAAACGAATGAGTAAATGGGAGGAGGTGGTAACCGGTAACGCCTGGAATTGATGTTCCATAATGAAGGAAAGCGTTTCACCATTACTCCTTGTATTTACTAACCACCTCATCCTTATGACACTGTCTTGTAACGGGCGTAGTGTACGCCGCACATTGTAAACCGCAAAACCAATACCCAAATGAACATCCCCTAGTTTGTGACATGTTTTGATGTCTCGAGTGTTTTCGTGGAAAACGTGTAGCAGGTTGCTACATGTGGCGTGGCCAAAGAATAGGCGTCGTAGCCAGGTTGGTACCGTGACCAAAGAATATGCGTCGTAGCCAGGTTGGTGCCGTGACCAAAGAATAGGCGTCGTAGCCAGGTTGGTGCCGCGACCAAAGAATAGGCGTCGTAGCCAGGTTGGTTTCGTGACCAAAGAATAAGCGTCGTAGCCAGGTTGGTGCCGTGATCAGAGTGTTAGCTTTGCAGCCAAGACATTGTCATGAGTCATTTGGTGGCAGGTTCGTACGGATGAGATCTGCACCTCACGAGGAAGGGTGGTCGTAGATCGTTGCAACCCTTCGTTTGGCAACCAACGGCATGGTCGCAACGCTTGCATGCTCTTAGCATGGTTAGGCGCGTCCAGAATTAGGGTTTTGGTAAAACCGTGATGCTCGGCTTCGGGCCACAAGTTGCCATGTGTTTGGTGGCGAACTTGGACGGCTGAGATCTGCATCTCAGATGGAAGGGTGGTCGTCGATTGTTGCAACCCTTCGTTTGGCAGCCAGCGGCATGGTTTAGGGCCGGCATGGCTTTGGCATAGAGTAGGCACAGCCAAAATTAGGGTTTTGATAAAAAACCGTGATGTTTGGCTTTGGGCCGCAAGTTGCCATGCGTTTGGTGGCGAACTTGGACGGATGAGATCTGCATCTCAGATGGAAGCGTGGCCGTTGATTGTTGCAACCCTTTGTTTGGCAGCCAGCGGCATGGTTTAGGGCCAGCATGGCTTTGGCATAGTGTAGGCGCGGCCAAAATTAGGGTTTTGGTAAAAACCGTGTTGTTTGGCTTTGGGCCGCAAGTTTCCATGCGTTTGGTGGCGAACTTGGATGGCTGAAATCTGCATCTCAGATGAAAGGGTGCTCGTTGATTGTTGCAGCCCTTCGTTTGGCAGCCAACGGCATGTTTTAGGGCCAGCATGGCTTTGGCATAGTGTAGGCGCGGCCAAAATTAGGGTTTTGGTAAAAACCGTGATGTTTGGCTTTGGGACACAAGTTGCCATGCGTTTGGTGGCGAACTTGGACGGCTGAGATCTACATTTCAGATGGAAGGGTAGCCGTTGATCGTTGCAACCCTTCATTTTGGTAGCCGTAAAGGGAAGGCTGGCATGGCATGGTTTATGCGCGGCAAGGTGGCTGGCGCGGCATGCCATTGGCACATGTGGCATGGTCGGCATGCCTTGGCGTGGTTTAGTCTTGGCCAAAACTAGGGTTTTGGCGTTGGGACAAAGGTTACCATGCGTTGGTTGGTGACCTTGGACGGCTAAAATCTGCGTCTCAGATGGAAGGGCGGCCGTTGATCGTTGCAACCCTTCGTTTTGGCAGCCAGCGGCATGTCGCGGGGCCGACATAGCTTTGGATGGGAACGTGGATGGCATGGTTTGCCATTGGCATGGTGGTGCGGCTGGCATGGTTGGCATGCCTTGGCGCGGAGATGTGGCTGGCATGGCTTGCCATTGGCACGGTGGTGCAGCTGGCATGGTTGGCATGCCTTGGCGCGGAGATGTGGCTGGCACGGCTTGCCATTGACACGGTGGTGCAGCTGGCATGGTTGGCATGCCTTGGCGTGGAGATGTGGCTGGCATGGCTT
>NC_039358.1:174352406-174387907 GCF_003573695.1 Papaver somniferum
GGCTTTCCATTAGCACGGTGGTGCGGCTGGCATGGTTGGCATGCCTTGGCGCGAAGATGTGGCTGGCATGGCTTGGCATTGGCACGGTGGTGCGCCTGGCATGGTTGGCATGCCTTGGTGCGGAGATGTGGCCGGCATGTCTTGCCATTGGCAGGGTGGTGCGCCTGGCATGGTTGGCATGCCTTGGCGCGGAGACGCGGATGGCATGGTATGCCATTGGCACGGTATGCCATTGGCACGGTGGTGCGGCTGGCATGGTTGGCATGCCTTGGCGCGGAGACGCGGCTGGCATGGCTTGCCATTGACACGGTGGTGCGGCTGGCATGGTTGGCATGCCTTGGCGCGGAGACGTGTCTGGCATGGCTTTCCATTGGCACGGTGGTGCGGCTGGCATGGTTGGCATGCCTTGGCACGGAGACGTGGATGGCATGGCTTGCCATTGGCACAGTGGTGCGGCTGGCATGGTTTGCATGCCTTAGCGCGGAGACGTGGCTGGCATGGTGGTGCAGCTGGCATGGTTGGCATGCCTTGGCGCGGAGACGTGGCTGGCATGGTTTTCCATAGGCACGGTAGCATGAGAATTAGGGTTTGGTATAGATGATGTCGGTCAATGCTAATGCTAAGGGTTCTGCCGTGACACATGTATATAAAAAAAAGGTACCCTGGTAATTCTTACATAGGCATGCTGATTGACTCAATAAATGCGCTAGTGGTCGTAGTGACGTCATGTCAGATATGCGGTTTTACGATTTTAACCTTAAGCTAAAAACCACCATCAACAACACCATATTTCAATTATACTAAAAATATAATGCGTAAAAGAAATAACACAGACACCAGAAATTTTGTTAATGAGGAAACCACAAATAAAGAAAAACCCCGGGACCTAGTCCATATTTGAACACCACACTGTATTAAGCCGCTACAGACACTAGCCTACTCCAAGTTCACTTCGGACTGGAATGTAGTTTAGCCCTAACCAATCTCACACTGATCAAGGTACAGTCGCGTTCCTTACGCCTCTGAATCCCAATAGGACTCTGCGCAATTCATTCCCTTAGCTGATCTCACCCACAACTAAGAATTGTTACGACCCAAAGTCAAAAACTTGATAAACCAATATGTCTCATACAGAAAAGTCTATTGAATAGATAAATCTATCTCCCACAAAAATACATAGAATTTTGTTCTATCTTTTGATAAATCAAGGTGAACAGGAACCAATTGATATACCGAACTTATATTACCGAAAAATAGCCTAGTAATATCAATCACCTCGCAATAATCTTAATCTTATGGTAGAGAAACAAAATATTGTGGAATCACAAACGATGAGACGAAGGTGTTTGTGACTACTTTTTATCTTGCCTAACGGAGATTAAATCTCGAACAAATCTTAGAGAAGATAGTACTCGATACGATAGAAAACAACAAGATCAGAACACGCAACTACAGAGAAAATAGTTGGGCCTGGCTTCAAAATCCCAATGAAGTATTTAGGTCGTTAACCTACTGGGTTTTGGAAAAACCTAAGGTTAAAGGAGAATCGACTCTAGTCGCAACTAATATCACACATGAGGTGTGGGGATTAGGTTTCCCAGTTGTTAGAGTTCTCCCTTATATAGTCTTCAAATAAGGGTTTGCATTCAATGTTACCTAGGTAGAAAAGCATTCAACATTCACCGTTGGATTAAAACCTTATTAGACTCAAGCTAATATCTTTCAACCGTTAGATCGAACTTAGCTTGTTACATACAAATGAAAAGTGACTTCATTTAGATACGAGTAACCGTACCTAAACGTTTACACCTTGTTGGCTCAACAATAGTTAACCGAAGTTAGCCATATGAACACTTTCATATCAACCTTGTTCATATTAACCATAACTAGTTCAAATGACTCAAATGAAACTAGTTCTAGAGTTGTTCAATTGTTTATATTCTCATAGAAGTATACAAGACACAATTGAAGCAAAATCGATTTTGATTCACACGAATCAATTCATGAACATTATAGCCACGGTTTGCAAAATATTTCATTCCTTATTTTATAAATGTATTAGTTCATGAAAAAATCGATTTTAGAACATAACCTACTCAACTCAAGTATGCAAACGGGTACACATACCTAAGTGGCCGGACTTGGCCTGGGTTCGCCAGTATGCGAAAGGGTACGCATACTGTCGTAGACCACCAAACTGGGTTGAATTCCCGGACTGGAACTTACGCCGGTACACATACGGGTGTGTATACTTAGTTCATGGACTTTCAACTAACCAACCAGTACGCATACGGGTATGCATACTATGGTTCCCGAACTTGGAATAACTTGCAACAGTTAGCATACAAGTACGCATACAGTTTTATATCCATTCATGGTTAATTGTTATAAACTCCCATTTAGATCATTGAAACATTCTTGGAAGACAACAATAGCTGTCTCATACAAACTATTAGCTTCAAAGCAATTTTCAAGTGATCGATAGATCAATACGAAACATTCCGAGTCTACATCAAATGACTGTCTCACACAAATCATGTAAGATGTTACCAGGCGATTTTCACATGATCATCTTTTTCTTTCGCCAAGAATATAAGATGAACTTGGTTAAAGCGAAAGCTTACCAACACATATTTCGAGAAATATGTAAGCGAGTTAAACTCAGCTCGAAATATCAAGTGTGTATAATTGAAGTCTATATAACTATACAACTTTTGTATCAAATAGGAGATAGACTTTTGAGTGATAGATGAGTTCAAGTCTCCACATACCTTTTGTTGATGAAGTTCCACAAGATCCCCTTAGTATTTCTTCGTCTTCAATCGATGAACGCCATGAAGTCTAAATCTCAACTACACTTTCTATCTTAATCCTAGGTTTATCTATAAGTATACTAGATATCAAGACTTATAGTTTTGGAAACTAAATTTGACAAACAAGCTTGAGATAACAACACTTGCGAGTTCGACCGAGCAGTGCTCTAACAATCTTCCCCTTTGTCAATTTTAGTGACAAAACTATCAATACATATGGATTACAAAATAAATAAACTTTGTAGCTTCTCATCCAAATGCTTGATTTCCTTGGTTCTTCAACATTACTCGAAATCTTCGTCACTTCCACGTACTCCAGTGATTCTGAACGTGTTCAACTCAGTATTATAGCTGTTGAAGATCCTTAGCTATAATAATATATAAAAACAAGATGTTTTCGTATTGTTATACAGTGTCATAGTATTATTACACAACATCAAAGTCCAATTGCATCACAACTTTGACAAAAATACTATGGTGATATGTATCACTCTTCCTTAGTCAATACTTCATCTCATAATGAAAACCACTTCCCCTTACATAATGATCCGTAAACCATATGTATTTGTAGTGTGAACTACACAATAGTTCTCCCCCTTTTTCTCAATATAAATTGGAAAAGGTACGAAAACTAGCGGGATCATAATGAAATTCTCATAGAGATACTTCATGACTAAAAGAGAACATATCAACTTTGTTTCGATGATTTCACATAGTCGAAACTTAGTGTACTCATCAAGGAATTTATAAATATACAAGATAACTCCTACAATATTCCACAGCCGCATTCCCCACAAAGATTTGGCAATTAAGCACAAGTCCAATTAAGAACTCTCCCCCATAAAATGTCATTCCCGAAAGAATAATAAGAGCGACCTTACTTTTAAAAGAAAGTAAGGATTTCTTTGGACATTAACAAATTACATGAAACATGAATTTGTATCCAGAAACTCAATTAAATTAACCACAAGAGAACCCATGATTAATTTAATCGGAAATGCTCAACATAAGAGAACTTACGGAACTTTCACACAGAAGTGGATCAGGGAAAGATCAATACTGCGGAATATACAAAGATTTATTCTATTTTCATCAATATTTGCATAATAATACCATAGACTTAATCTTTGTTATCAAAAGTTCATTCTATTTTCCATCAATATTTGCATAAAGACATATAATAGACTTAACTTTTGACATATATGGGACAATCATAGTTCACGGACGTAAACACATATATCCAATAAAAATATTTTTGCAATATACCAATAAAGATTAATACTGCAAAATCATCTTCCAAATAAACTTTAGAATTTAAATAAATAAATCTAAAAACATTGCAAGATGAAAATCGTTGGCAATAGCTATGTGTAGTCACAATAATTGCTATTCCAAACTCTAGTTATCCTTCTTAAAACACAAGAATAAATTCTCATAATAAGTTTCCTAGACATCAAGACCTTTGAAAAATTCTTTATCTTCCCCGAACTCCTTGTATTGGAACATAAGGTTCACGAAGAAAGGAGTCAATTCCAACAAACCTTCTTGATTGATACCGAACCAGGGCCTTCTGATTCAAGAGTCCTAAAAACAATAGCCTTTATTTGTTGTATCTCCTTTCTTATTTCCTTCAACTCTTCAAGAACATCAGAAAACTTCTGAAGATTTGAAGGGACATCCCTTGGTTTCCTCACATTCCTCCTTTTTCTTTTCAAGGAAGAGGGTACCAGAGATTTATTTTTTTCCTTCATGATTGATGGCTTAACAATCATATTAACCTCTTTTCCATCAGAAGTCATAATGCTTGGAGTCTCCATACAAATATGGGTTTGTGAGAGAAATTCACAAAGCAAGCTCTACAAGCAAACTTGTGATAAAAAGAGCTTTTCAAGGAAGGAGAAAGGAATGTGGGGTTACAGAACCTTTATACAAAGTAAGAAGATTCACGTACGAGCAACTCACAACCCTAAAGAAGGCAAAATTGTCGATTTTATCCCTCGTTTAATGAACAAATAAGGAAACCTCTTTTCAATACCAATCTAGGATATGAAAATATCAACCGAATTCCAACCAAAATATTTTTTTCTTTCTTTAAGACCTGAAAGTGCTCAACTCTTGTCTCTTTGGGATCGGTCACTTGAGACAAGATGCACAACCAACACAATTAAGCTATGTTGGGATGAACAATAATCTGTTCACCATGACTTTTTTGGAAAGAGTTCCTAAAATCCTCTTTCACAGAATGTTTATACCATGTTCTTTTCTGTAGTGGTCTAACTTTTTCTTTAGAAATTAACTTCTTCGGAGAAGAGTTGAGTTTACATACCTCAGACGACTTCTGAACAAGTTTAAGCTTGTTTGCTAATCGATTTGCTCTCCGTTGATGTTTGTTGACATATCTTACTTTTTGCTTGTACTTGAAGCAACTAAAGAGTCTGTGACCCTTAATAGTACAATAAGAACAATGTCAAAGTGGAGGATGGTTCAGACACCATAACGGAGCAAGCTGCCAGACAAATTGTGGTACCTGAAACATTAGAAATAGAATTTCCAGTAGACAGAGAAAAATCCATTTTATCCTCCAAAATAGTTGAAGAAGTTTCTCCAGGAAAAATATCAAGATTTATGTGAGTATTGCTATAATTATCAAAATAAATATTTTCAGCAAGGAGCGCAACACTTGATTTTTCATCTTCATTCAACACACCAAAAATGTCTAACACACTCAACATCTTGTTCGTGTTGGGAAATCAAAGTTGATTATTATGGTGATCCATCCATGCTTTCTATAGTTTTGCCCGACATAGAGGTTTTCTGGATCAGATATGTGGGCACAATCTTAAAAGTTGTAATTAATGAAGGAGACTAAGCTGATAAAATGTGCTTATAAATTGAACTCATCTTACATTTACAAACAAGGGTTATTTGGTTTTTGATATTTACATTTTGACAAACTTTAGTGTTTAGTCTAACATTTGTCCAGCTTTGCGTTTGGTACTTGGAAAAAACGTTGACCCGCTTTGACTGTTTATTCCCGGAATTTAATTAATTTTATAAAATAAATATATTGTAAAATACTAAATTTACAAGTGTACCCCTGAAGTAGGTCTAAGATCTGATGGTTATAATACAAACACATTAATGTACGGTCCTGATCTGCAATCTATTCTCAACTTCTATCGACAAGAACTAGTCGCAGCAGCAGCTTATTCTCAATATCAAAATCAGCTGTAACAACCTTACTCCCTCAGTATACCATTTATTTTAGTTGAGATTTCGAATTGTAAACTAACCCACATCTCATAATCCTTCACCGACTCTCAGCAGTCACTATATTCACCATTGAGCAATAAAAATCAATGGAGTAAGCTAGGTTCTTTCTTTTAGTTGTACAGATAGAGAATAAGAAACAAGGTTGCACACCTCTTTAAGCTTACTCTCTCATTGCTATTTGCAATTCAAACAACCCAAGCTTCATTAGTTTTCTTAACACATGACCACTATCAGCATCATCAGATCCCTTTCTTCAACTGATTTTTCACTTTAATTTTCACCCAAAATTCATTTCGAACTCAATGTTTCTGCTCTTGTTTCCAATCCAAACCAAATTCGTATCCAAGTTCCTTCCCTATTGGATTTGTAAAGAAACGGTCACTCTGGCATTTTGTCGAACAGTTTATAAGCGTCTTGCTAACTGGTTATGGAGATAAGTTTGTTGAGATTCTTTTGTTTCTTATTAGTTATCTTTCGCTGGAAACTTGAATTCACACACAACCATCTCTCCTAACGTTAACAGATTTCATTTATACCCATCAAGTCAGCCACAATCCTTAATCTAATACACCACCACAATTATTTTTGGTTTTTTTTTCTCTTCTTACTTGTGATTGATCGAAAAAGAAGAAGGTGTTGCTTTAATTGGTTATGACAGAATGATCGATAGATTGAGGTTGGGTTTGATGGCAGTAATCTAGGGTTAGAAATGAATGTTGTGATTGGATTTGGGGGAGAAACAGACTAGATTTGGGAGAGCTTCTTCTTCAGTAAGGTTTTTGTTTGAATCGGTTTGTTGGGTTATGCAGAATGATGGAATTTGTTCACAGGGTTATGCATAGAAGAGGAGAAATTGATTAGATCTGGGGTAGTTGCTTTTCCAATTGAGCTTTTGGTTCATGGGTTATGAACAACGGAAGAAAATAAATTAGGGCGTTGGAGAGCCTTTTTTGTCAAAGTAGAAGGGTATAAAAGTAAACTAGAATAGTAATTTATTTTTTTAATAATTATCAAACAGAAGTCAACATCTAACTGAGTCAAAGAGGGTCAACATTTTTTTCAAGTACCAAACCCAAAACTGGATAAATGTTAGACCAAACACTAAAGTTGGTCAAAATGTAAGTACCAAAAACCAAATAACCCTACAAAAAAAGATGGCTTCTCTTAAATATAGCCCACACATTTATTAACCATAACCCCAAAAATTTAAGTTAAAATGAAAAGCCAAAAATTAAAATATTAGCAATTAAATTTAAATGTCCCTCTTACTCAAAATCAAAATAAACGGGAACTTTTTTCTTAATCATATTTATAGTTAATTATTATTGTTCTTTTAGTATTCTCACAAATTGAACAATTGTATATAAACCGTAATTCTTATTTTCCGCCTAAAACAGAATAAACTCTAATACTAATTTTCTCTAAAATAATTTTTTCTTAATCATGAATAGGTTAAAATTGATCCGAGTGTATATTCTAATTGTTCTCTTAAAAAAGTTCCACAACAACATCAATACTAAGGTTTTGTTGGTTTCCTATGACCATTCTCCTAAAACTCCATAAACATAAAATAATCTATAAAACAAAATCTCTAAGATGATCTATTTTTCTTCTCAATCATGATTACACTAAAATTGATTGAGGGTATCGATTCTTCTTCAAAAACATTAACTATGTCAAATATCTTACGTAAATTTAAAAATTTAATCAGATAATTACCTTCTATTTGTTGTTGTTGATATTTATTTAAAGATATAATGATTTTCTTATTATTATAATTATATATAATTTTGTAGGCTATGTAAAATGAAAGTCTGTTTGGTTAGCTTAAACACTTATTCAAATGGGTTATGGTTGATAAATGTGTGGGCTGCATTTAAGAGAAGCCAAAAAGATACGCTTAAAAAAAAAATCTACAAAAAAAAAAAGATAATGCATCTTATTGTTAACACAAAAACAGGGAATTTTTCCGAATAATTTACAAGCAACAAATACCACAGCCCGGAGCGGGTACCAAAATTTCAAAGAACTTTTGAAAGTCGAGTTTGTCTATCACAACACAAAGCCCTCAATAAGGCAAGCTTTTAGAACTTGAGCTAATAACGTAAGCTTTAATCTTAAGAGAATCAGCACCACCGTTGGCTCTTCTTGTAATTGATTCCATGTTCTTATCTAAACTTTGTTTAACCATTTTCTTTATAATTTTCTTTCCTTCATTCATATCTTGTTGGTTTATAGGCGAGCCTATCACAACGTCGATTCCTGATTGAGGACCAGAATGAGCTCCTATTCTTGTTTGCCTTTCATCCTTGAACCATTGCAATATCTTCAGTGACCTTTTTTGAGCTAAAGGACTTCCCAGTAAGGCTACTTCAAGAAGAACCGGAACAATTCCTAGTTGAGCCATTTTTGTTCTTTGTTCCGAACATTGATGAGCAAGGATCATCAAAATGTAAGCAGATAACTCTTGACACTTTGGTTTATCATCCCATGTCATAATTTCAATGAAGCATTCTGGCACCATTGAATCATTTTCAATAGCTTTTTTCCCCATTACAGTAACCACTAAGTTCCCCAATATCGCTAATGCTTTATCTGCAACTTCTTTATCGGATGAGAAACCCATTAAGGTATTTACCAGACCAGTTGAAACCAATGGGCCTACATTATCTAACATAGAAGACAAGTTGTATAGAGAACCTAAACAGGTTTTCTTGGAATCCATTGCGGAATCTGAATCAAGAATTGATATAAGAAATGGGAGAATCTCACTAGAGGAAATTGGGAACTGGGTATTGGCCAAGGACGACAGAGATAATACTAGTAATGCAAAATCATGCCTTGTCGGTTCATCTTCATTATCGACGTTTCGTGGCAGCTTCCAAAGAATTCCCGAGTCCACCATGACAGCTTTGTTACTGTTTAAACAGAAGCAAAATATAAAATCCTGAATTAGTAAACTAATTAAAAGGACTTCAAGCTATTTTTCAAATCTCTAAATGCAATCTCATAACACTGATAAAAATGTCATTATGTTTTCAATTAGTATTCTATTGGAAGTTGGAACATGTTGTCTGGCTCTAACCAAGATTAGTAAAGAATCTTGAATATTAAACTATTCTTAAGTTTGAATTTCAATTGTTTTATCTTAACTGTTCCTTTTGGAGGGAGAAAACATTTCAAAACTACCTAGCTGGTTCCTACTTGCTCCGATGATGGTGTTTCATAGACATCCACCGCATATTGCGCGGCCGACCTTTCTTATACACGATCGAAGAACTTACTCATGGGCCATTTTTTTAACTATAAGAATCTTCCAATAACAGAACTGGCCACCAATAGAATCATCACTATCACTATATATTATTATATAATATCTTTATTTTTCGTTTCTTCATCAATAAATTTCTTCTTTACCAATCAAAAAATAAAAAATCTTTATTTTAATTTAAACAATATTGACCACAATAAATTAGTAAGATTTACCAAAATAAGCTCGATATTGTTTGCAGGTCAGCTAAATTTTTCTCATAATAATTGGTTTAGATTCTAATTGTGGCGTTTTGAGCTATAATACAAATGCCTTGTTAATGTTGAACTGAAGTAGAAAAAATTGTAGTCAAAGAATAGACGAAGCACAGTACTAAGGGTACTACTGTCATTAACAAATGCTAGCGTCCAAGATGCAAGATTACCTAAGCAGATCAAAACCTAACGAATCATAGCACATTATTCTGTGATTTCCACCATCCCACCATGGAAGGAAAAAAAAAGTCAAAAGTGCCTCCTAGATAAGCTTATCCGTACGATTTGGTAATTTCCAACTACCCGGCAAGAGCATCAGATTCCGGTACCTAATATTTTTAGGTCTCCGGTGAGAGACACAGAAACTAAGTTCACCAAGTGCACGAAGAATAAGTACACATTGATTAAACCGCCTTGAACTGAAACTAGGAAAGCTATAGTCTAGCGGTCACCCAATGTCACAGGTTCGATTCTATGGTTTCCTAACTCTTAGAATTAAACCCATGGATGCATTTCCTAACTCTTAAAATTAAACCCATGGATGCATAAAAACTGTGAACTGGTTAGATTTACAATAAATAATGGAAGAAAAATAAGATTAAAATGGAGCAGAAAAAAAAAAGGGATTTAAATAAGTAATTACTTACGTGTAAGTTCCATTGGCGAGTTCGATTAGAGCTTGAATAGCTAATCTCTTACGGTCAGTGATATCCGAATCAAGCATGGATAGAAGAGGAGGAATAACACCAAGTTCAGCTACTAATGATTTTCTCGTCTTCAAATTTTCCTTGGCTAATCTCTTTATTTGCTTAGCAGCTATTTCTTTTTCTTCCCAACTACCAAAGTGAAGCTGCTTAACAGATCTTTTCAACAACACCATATTATTTGTCAGCGCAGACATCTCTTCGTCAATTTTAATTAAATCCCTTAGTGGATGATGATTTTCTATGCTCATCATCATGGTTTCTTCTTCTTTCTGGTTTCCTTCTCGGACAGTTGTTACAACGACTTGTTGCTGCTCGTAATGATGTTCTGAAGATTTGGAGTAGTAGTGCTGCTTATTCGTAATGGTAGTTCTACTACGAAGAAAGAACTTTTGAATTCGAGTTAAGAATCGAAGTTTTGTAGTGTACGAGAAGAACCAAGTGGAAGAAGAAGTGGTTACCATGTCTGATGCTAATTGTACACTAAATACACAAGAGAAGAGACAATTAAGGAAGACAGTAAAGAATTGTACTTAACACAGTCACACTTCACAGCTAGGTCTTATTAGAGAGAGAGATGGAGATGGTGGAAGAGAAGAGAGCACATGCAGAGGCCCGTAAACAGAGGGATTTTAAAACTTGGGAACAGAGAGACAGCCAAGGATTGGTACTATCAAAAAAAGATCTATAGAATTAATTTTGTAGTTAATCACGATGATATTATAGTATATTCTGTGATCTCTCTGTTTTACAAATGGGACAGTCACGCGTACATGTAATTAAAGTCCAACTATGGGAAAAAAAATATCGGTACTATTATTAGTACTAGACCCACATTATACGGTGATATCAGTAGTCAAGCTAATATTTCCCGCCAAAATGTTAACTCATGAATCAATTGCTTGTTTAATTACAGTAAGTTGATTTAAGTTATGAATGGTGGTAACTACAAATTAGCCTAGGTTAAAAAAGTTCTCCGATTTGTAGCAGTAAATATGTAACCATAAATATTATCAGATCAAGTACAGAGAAAATGTGGAAGTTATACAATTTCATTGATGAGGGGTTATGGGGTTCCATTTATCACTAGTTAGCAGTACTAACTGCCTGCTTCCACAGGAGTGGGATGCACGGGGTCCATAATCAGTCAAAAATTATGGTATGTACCTGTGACTTTCCGTGAGTTGTGTTTTGAAATTATTGATCATCTCCTCCATTACAAAAATACGGAGTACTACGTAAAATGAAGCTAGATATGTTAGTACTTCCTCCGTCCCACTATTAAGTGACATATTTATTTTTAGATTTTGTCTTACTATTAAGTGATTTATATCACTAAACAAGGAGATATTTCTAAAATTATCCTTTTAACTGATTATAAGAAATATAAGAAATATGCATAATTTGATAGACATGTTTATATTTGTTACGTAGGTGTTTTAAAATGCTTTTCAATGGTATGAAGTTTGCGAACATCCGTGGTGTAGTTTGAGAGATAAATCATTTCAAAATTTCACTAGTTATTATCCACAAGGGTATAATTATAAAAAATGCTTAAATATATTCTTTTTACTTACTTGTCTTAAAAATTGTGTAAACTTGAACTAGGTCACTTAATAGTGGGACGAAGGGAATAATAATTTTTTTTCCGGTGCTGTATTATTAAAGCAGTATATTAAACGTGGTGTTTGTGTGTCTCCTCAAGTGGGTGAGTCATGTCTACATTACGCTACACATATATTCAACATTGATCTGGGCTTCAAATTTATTGCAACATAATTTGTTTGATAAAATACAACAAGCACACTGGACTACTCTCATTAATAGCAGCTAGCTTGTATATGTAGTTGGTTAGAGCGTCCACAGTGGTGCGAGTATAACCAAAGACCAAAGACTAAAAAAAAAGACCAAATTTGGATTTAGTCCGTCATATGGCGTAGTGGGAAAAGAGTATATTTGGTCGTGCGTTGATAAACATTACGCCTGGGATCAGGCGTTGGTAAAGATAACGCCCGAATGGAGCGTTGGTAAAGATAACGCGCGAGTGGGGCGTTGGTATTGTTCTACGCTTCACAAACAAAAAAAACAAAAAAAAAAAAAAAAAATGGGGCGTTAAGTATATCAACGCCCCATGTAAGTTTTGAAAAAAGAAAAAAATGGGGCGTTAAGTATATCAACGCCCCATGTAAGTTTTGAAAATTTGTGAAAGTGGGGCGTTAAGTATATCAACGCCCGTTTCATGCGTACATTATATCAACGCCCCATCGGGCGTACATTATATCAACGCCCCGTTTCAGGCGTACATTATATCAACGCCCCGTTTCATGCGTACATTATATCAACGCCCGATGAATGGCGGAGATTATATCAAAGCCCGATGTGTAGCGGAGATTATATCAACGCCCGACTATATTTGGATTTGGTCCTGATCGCAGACCAAATTTGGTCTGGATTTTACTCTTTGATCAAATTTTGATCGATGGTTCGTCCCACTACGCCAGCCCACTCGACTGAAAATTTGGGTTTAGTCGTCCATTGCAATTGCTCTTAGAGAATTATCTCTCTTTCTTACTGGAGTCTAAACTATCAGAAGGTGGTCTAAACGTGATCTTGATATCTGTAGTTGACAATGTAGAGATCTGAGAGTAACAGCACAAACCAAAATGATACCAGCCAAAAGTCACTGATATCACACACACTCTTCAAAATACAAAGAATATCTCGCAATCAGCAACTAGTGTTCGCTTTTTGAAAAAGTGGACTCAATAATTAATCTCTTTTTTTCTTCTTGTGTTCTTCCCCGCCCACCCTCAACTCAAGTTGATGTCGATCTCTCTCAGAGTCGGACTACTCTCGATACTGAAACATGACGCAAACACTTTGTTTGTCGTCGATCGTATAGATGTCTTACGTGTACCGCACTAGTTTAACTTATCTATGTCATCTACCGCCCATGCTAAATTCGTTGGAATCTCCAAATTTCGTGTGTCGTATCATTAAGAAACGCCAACTGGTCGCGTTATTGTGTCATGACACCTAGTTAATTTGCTGCTGTTAATTCTTTCGGGTTATCATTCAAATTCATTGTCCAAAAGTTATTTTGGCAAGCCAGGTTTTCAAATTTCAAGTTAGAAGTTCGAATTTACAAGTCACAGTTGATAATCACTTTAAAACATTACACTGTACGTTTTAAAATGAAAATGTTACTGGATATTCAGCTCATGGTTGAGGTTAGTCGTAATTAAGCTAAGTTTGAATCCTTTGTAAATTGAAACCGCAAACATTCAAATTGAAACACTATGAGATTTGGATGGGGGAAATCAGGGGGAGACCCAAAAAAAAATAATATTCTCATTGTCAAGTCCACAATTAATTTTTAGTTCCATGACACCCATAATTATATGAAATTATTAAAACTGTCTACATGACGGATTATGCATCCGCATGACAGGTTATGCATCAGGAGTATAATTGGCAACGCAACTTGGATATAACATATCTAAAAATCCGTGCCTTGGAATTTTACAAATGTTATATCGTTGGAAATCTTTTTAAGAGAGCTGCGCAACGAGTACAAACACGCATATCAAACTTTTGTTTTTCACGAAAAAATCGGAGGTGATCATTATTTTAGGCAAAATTTTCGAAAACTTGATACATAACCATTATGCAGCCATCAAAAAAGATGCATAACACGTTCTGCAGACGCATAACGAATTATGCAACCATTTTCTCCACTGCATAACACATTATGCATTTGGATAACAAAGTTATGCGTCTATAACAAGTTATGTAACCATTGTTTTGGTTGATTTTAGTGCATTCATAAAAAAATTGATGCATAATGCAGTATGCATCCAAATTTACGGATGCATATCAGGTTACGCATCTATTTTCTCGATGCATAAAAGATTGTGCAACAATTTTCTCGATGCATTATGCAGTCATATTTCCGGATATGCATCCATTTTCTCGATTGCATAACATGTTATGCAGATATTATTATAGGTGCATAACGTGTTATGCAGCTTTTTTTTTGTTGGTTTCAATACTAACAAAAAGTAGCTGCATAACGTGTTATGTAACCATTCTCTGTACTGCATAACAAGTTATGCAAAAAAAAGGCTGCATAACTTGTCATCCACCTACAATAATAGCTGCATAACATGTTATGCAACCATTTTCGGGACTGCATAACAAATTATGCAACAATTTTTTTTAGATGCATAACACCTGCAGCACAACCAACTCACACCAAGCTCAGCATCTCAGATTCAAGCTTCAGAAATCCTTGGCAGTGACATCAGTTCCCTGTAGTGGGCGTCCTCGGGTGCCTATAGGGTGATGGAGTGTTGGTAATCTCCAAAAGAAAATAACTGGGCCAGCTGTTGAGATGTGGATATTAACATGTAGATATAGATTGGCAAACAAATGGTGCGCCAAGTGTTGAGAGTATAAGTGGAACGTGTCCACCTTCCCACCAAGTCCTATTTCTCTTTTTTACACAAATTTTTTTTTCTTAATTTTCACTTCATCATTTTCGGGTGTTCATGTACAAGACACGGCTTCGGGTAACAAATTTGTGAGAAATATGGGTGATTGAAGAACACAGATGAAGACCTTCTCCAACAGCAACAAGAGATCGGAGATTTGGGTTTACTAGTTGTTTCCATGGGTTTTGAGAGCCTTGTGAAAAATGGTGTTGGATCGATGGTTGTCGATGCAAAAAATTGGGTCATACGTCACCGGAATTGTGTGCTGAAATATTAAACGAAGACCAGATTTTGATGTCGTTCAAACAAGTGATGTATGTAAATCTTTAATTGAAGTCTTGGTGGTGATTTGTGTTGTGTATGGAAATAGTAGAGCTAATAATGGAGACTACGGATAAAAATTGGATGAGTTCTTTATGATGTCTTCTTATCGACTTCGGCAACTGATGTATAAGGTAGTAGTCTCTTCGGATGACGATGGGATCTGGTGGTGGGTTCAGTTTAACTCGATGGTTGTTTGGAAACTCGATGGGGTTTTCAGAATTGATTAATTCTGTGGTGGTTGAAAACTCACTGGAAATCACCATCATCATGATCTTTCTCCACCAATTTTTAGATCTGCTATTTAGTTCGCCATGAGAGAAAACATATTTTCTGATTTTCTTCTGATTAGTTTCTTATTCCTTCCTTGCTTTGGATCTCGAGAGACACAGAGAGATACAGAGAAGAGGATATTGAACTGTTAAAAAAACGGGAACAAAATTCTAAAAATTCTGGTTTTAGGAATAAGTTTTACCGAAGAAATGGGTGCGTGCCTGAACTTTTTTGTCGGTGGATTTCACAGTGTCCAAAATCTGAAAAATGGGTGTGGCTGTAGTTTTCACATTCGGATGCAAAAAATACGCGAGTCGTTGAGCCAGTGATGAGATCATTACGTACAAGATTTGATAATAAACAAACATTTGAAACTAGTAATTTAGGTGATAACTAGATCCACGCTGACATGACAATCTACCAGGTGAAGAATTTCCACTACGTGCTGTGTTTAAGTGTTATGCAACGCTCATGCTTGTCTGCACTCTGCAAAACTCCTGCAAATGCTTTGCTGTTTCCTCCGTGAACCCTAACTCGTCGGCTTCGGCACCTTTTCTGTTAATGATTAAATTAATATTTTCTCTTCAGACTCCTCCTCACGTGCACTTGCTATGCAGCTGGATCACGAGACACCACGAGGGCACGAGATGATGATGGTCATGCACATAATGGAGGACTGGTTGGTTCCTTTTTGCATAAACCTTACACCCACTTTGGCAATTAGTTACATGTCCCATTTACTCGACTTTTAGTTTAAGTGAATCTCAAATTGAATGTAACCAGTCTTGATTGCATCACGTGCATCATATACTGCAAATTACAAAATAATTCTCCAAAATTACACTAAAAATGTGAGTTACATCATCCGGCCCACACTTGGTATGGAATGGTTTAGTTGCTAATAACAGTTCCTATGGTAATGAACAAAAATAAAAATTTGTTGAGCCATGTGGATGAATAAACTGCATTCTCCACTATGGGAAACAAAACAAAATGAACAAATCTCATATTTTTAGGGTCTCACTATTGATTTTATTAACATAAACTAATAAGAGTTAGGTCCATTAACGATTTTATTTATATAAAGTAATAAGAGTTGGGCCCCATGAAATATTAACTAATAAAACAAATAATAAAAAATAAACCTTAAATATAACAACCGGGTTTTGGAGAGAGAAAAGCAGGGGGCGTTTTTTCTTCCAACGCCAGCGCTCATCCTTCCAACTCCAGCGCTCATCCTTCTGACGCCAGCGTTTATGACAAGATCGCGCATCGTTCTCTCAAACGCGCGCTTGTTGTTCCGACTCAATGTTCAAACCAACAGATTTGATGCTTTGAACATCCATTTTTCATGTTTGTTCATTCCATAATGGAAGCAAAAAGAACAAACTTTGAGTTTGTTCATCCCATAGGAACTGCTCTAAGGAGTGTCATTTTTTTAGTGGATTTCACATAATTCCACTTCCTCGAGGATTTGGATTAACAAAACACTTAACATGTAAGATCAATATAATTTGTTTCTGATAATATATAGATTTTCGATAAGCTGCAGACCAGAGAAAGCAACTAAAAATTCAATTTCGATGTAGCAACCACAATCTCAAACGTGATTTTTATTTATATTTCTTTATGAACAATAGAGAGTGTAGCGTTAGTTGACAATGTTGCTCTCATGCTATCTCACAATTTCAAAGTTACTTTTGTACAATCCCAAACGACAACGAATTTGTAGCTACTTGATATTTTCTTCTTAAACCAAACCACATAGAAATCTATCAATGCACTTCTTCTCTCTCATCATGTACGACTGCTTCTCTCTCCCTTTCACCTGACTTCTCACCGTCTCACCCTCTTCCCCCTTCTTCTTTGTGTTTTCTTATTACCGTTGCTTTGTCTGTAGTGTTCTAACGGCTTTTTCTGCCGGATTCTTCAGCCGATAAATCTCAAAAAGCTCTGATTTTTTTCATGATCCACTCATCTCTTGTCTCTATTGCTACCTTCCTCGTGCTCATTACAGTCGTCACCAACCTTACTCATTAATCTATGGCAGAAATCACAGGAATTACAATATTGATCTCACAATCTTTGGAATCACTAGTTCGGAACCCTCAAGATTTAAAATCACAGGAGCTGTACCGGATTCAACTATCACTACAACCTACACTCAAATGCAAGGAAACTCAGCTGTAATCAATTACAATCACTCTGTCAAAAAGAAGACCCTTGAGTTAGATCACGCCAGATTTATTCCTCACCACTTTGACAACACTATTCTCTCTAACCATCACCTTATACCAATTCATGTGAACTTTCCACCCAAATTTCATCCTAATCCCAGTATCCATGCCAACTCCAAGTTGTTTAACAGTACTCTCTACCACGATTCTAGTCCTGAGGATTATCATAAATTCAATCACCCTGTCTATGATACTAGTATTTAAATTTCATGATCCCTAGTATTGTTACTCCTACTCTCAACCTTAAAACTCTTCATTCAAGTAGTAAAGTCTATCAACCTGATCAAAATCACCTTCAAACACCTAAACTACAGGCCCATACCCTATCACCTTATAACAATCATCCTAAAAATCACCTTATGAATCCTCACATCACCCACATTCATACCAGATATACTTTGAAATATACATGTCATAAACATAAGAAGGTAACTTTACTTGGAAGTCCTCATCTCAATCACGAGATGAACAATCACGGTTTCAAATATTCTAACATACCCAAATGTTTTAAACTTCCAAAACCAAAATAAAATATGTTTTTACCAAACACCAATAATCAAAACAAAAAACCACACCATCAATTTCATAAGTTCAAAACAACTACCAAAATCAATGTTCATCTCTTTGATCTGATGGCTCTAGAGCAAAGAAATTGTCAATATCACTTACTTCCTCTGTTGCTGAGTCCAGCTCCGAGTTCCCTGGATGACACTGCGAGTTCTGCTTCTAGTCATCCGAAATTGAGGGTGGCTGGTTACGAGTCACTAGCAAAGGAACCTGGTGTCCAACAACTGGTTCGGGCTGCTCAGGGTTAACTGGATTGGCATGTACAAGACTAACAAGATCAGTAGAAGCAACACCATTGAAATTTGTTATAGCATGTGGTTGTGTTGGATCGGTGGTTGGTGGTGTTGGATCGGTTGCTGGCTGACCTCCCCTAACAAATATCTCCTGGACAATGAATCCAGTAACAGGACAAAGTGCATCCAAAACTGGAAAATGCATAGGCTCATCCTCGCGCCATGGTCGTGCAACCAACATTCGAACAATCCGTCTTGCACCTGCAAGAAGAGTTATATATTGAAATCCAACCCTACTAAGGTCGGAAATAAGAAAATGATCTGCTACAACTGCCACGCCCTCGTGCACCTTGAAAGGACCATATTTGGGATGGTATGCATACATGATCCAATCATAATCTTCAGAACTAGGCCTGGGACACTTAACAACAAGAGAAGGGGGAACATTAACATCTTCATCCATAACATCAAGGGCGCCATTAGCATCACCTTCCTGATGTTCCCTTGTTTCTCCTCTTCTGCCAGATCCTTGGAGACTGCTACCACCAACTTCATAATTTTGCACCCGAATCTCGAAAGTATTACTAGTATCTTGATTGATTGGCTTGGGCTTTGGCTAATTGAAGAATTGAGTCAATCTCTCAATAGGAGAATCAACCAAAAGTTCATGCGCAATTCCTGGTGTCCCACCTTGTTGTAGACACTCCCCCCTTCACATTTACATTATGTTGTATGTCTTCCAAGTACCATGCAAAACTTTCTTGAAAGTCAGGAGACTCACATCCTTGAGGGAAGGCGATTCCATAAGGCAAACAATCAATTGCATACTCATGTGGATACCAGTGAATTCATGGCTCTACATCGACCTCAAGCATCACTTTCTTCCCTTTCTGAACCTCTTTCTTATTATCATCAGACATATTGGAGACTCTGATAAAAAAAATTGTGTTTTGAAATTTTGGGACAATGAACTGCAAGTTCTCAATAAATTTGATAGGGGAGAAGAAGTTTTGGAGAAAATGAAACTGTTGCTGAGAAAGGATGGGGATTTTATAATTGTATTTATCGTTTGGAATTGTGTCGTGAAAAAGAGGGGGTCTAACAACCACACTCAATATTTCGCTTAGCAATCTGTATGGACTAACTCCAATATACTTTTAAGAGAATCAACTAGTCAGTCAGACCCAATCTTAATAAAAGAATATCAAAGAGTTATATCTCACTTTCTCGATTCAATACTTACTCAAAAAAATAGAAATCTGCGAGTCTAAGTGAATACAAGAGAAACTACTTGAACGGTACCAAAGACCAAAGTTCAAGGATCAATCAATTTCAATCAACAACCAAAGGTTGGATTTCCCAATTGATCGATTCAATGCACAACCTGTGATATTTCAATTATATAACAAAATATAATGCGGAAAAGAAATAACAC
Organism: Papaver somniferum; assembly: GCF_003573695.1. Taxonomy (NCBI): domain Eukaryota; kingdom Viridiplantae; phylum Streptophyta; class Magnoliopsida; order Ranunculales; family Papaveraceae; genus Papaver; species Papaver somniferum. Next base: position 174,372,281 of record NC_039358.1, read on the forward strand.
AGACACCAAAAGTTTTGTTAACGAGGAAACCGCAAATGCAGAAAAATCCCGGGACCGAGCAATGCTCTAACAATCTCCCCCTTTGTCAATTTTAGTGAGAAAACTATCAATACATATGGAATACAAAAATATATAAATAAATTTTTGTAGCTTCTCTTCCACATGCCTGATCTTCTTGGGTCTTCAACATTACTCGAAATCTTTTTCACTTCCAAGTACTCCAATGATCCCAAAGGTTATAAGTTTAGTATCATCGTTGTTGAAAATCCGTAGCTATAACAACGAGAAAACAAAAGTTCTCAGTCATTGTTACACATTGTCATAGTATTATTACACAACATCAAAATTCAATTGTATCACAACTTCGATAACAATACTATGGTGATATGTATCACTCCCCCTTAGTCAATACTCCATCTCACATGGAAACCACTCCCCCTTACATAATGATCCGAAAACCATATGTATTTGTAGTGTGAAATAAACATTAATTCTCCCCCTTTTTGTCAATAAAATTGGCAAAGGTACGAAAACTAGTGGGATCCTAATGAAATTTCCATAGAGACATTTCATGACCAAAAGAAAGCACATATCAAATTTTTAGATGCAATCATATAGCCGAAGCTAGATGCTTTCATCAAGGAGTTTATAAAGATACAAGATAATCCCTATATTCCACATCCGCACTCCCCACAAAGATTTGACAATTAAGCACAAGTTCAATTAAGAACTCTCCCCCATAAAATGTCATTCCCGAAATAACAACAAGAGCGACCTTATTTTCACACGAAAAGAATGATTTCTTTGGACATAACAAATCACATAAGAATATGAATTTGAATCCAAAAATACTCAATTATATTAACCACAAGAAAACCCATGATTAATTTAATCGGAAATGCTAAACATAAGAGAACTTACGGAGCCGCACAGTATATACATAAAAAATATGGATCAGGGAAGATCAATAATGCGGAATAGACAAGGATTCATCCTATTTTCCATCACTATTTGCACAATGACATACAATAGAAATAATCCTCGTAAACAAAAGTTTTATCCTTTCTTCCATCAAAATATGACATAAAAGGCTTTAACTTTTGTAATGTCAAAAGTTCATTCATTCTTTTATCAATACATGCCTATCGACATATGAACGTCTTAACTTTTGACAAGGTATGGGACAATCATAGTTCACGGACGCAAAGACACATATCCTATAACAAATTGCAATATATAAAACTATAAAGATTAATACTGCAAAAATCATCTTCCAAATAATTTTTAGAATTTAAACAAATAAACCTAAAAACAATGAAGATGAAAACGTTGGACATAGCTATGTAAAATCACAATAATGGCTATTCCAAACTCTAGTTATTCTTCCTAAAAACACAAGAATAAAAATTCTCATAAGAAGATTTACTAGACAAATAAAGTCAAAGTTCACTGAGAACCTCATACCTTTCAATGAATCCGTCAAAGAAGGTATCACTGATTTCCTTTACTCTCTTGACCGCAGAAACTCCATGTTGGTGAGTTAGAACATTGACTTTACGATCAACAACCCGAGAAAGCTGTCTAGCCTTGACACAATCCATGATGAGCTTCTTTTGATTCCGTATCAGAATATTCTAATTAGCAAGGATTCTGGCCTGACCATCTAAGAGTTGGTTTATTTGCAGTTGAAGATTTGCAAACTCGACCTTTAAATCATTCTGAAAACGAGTTAAATCCTTGACAAAATCATCAATTCAAGAGTTGTGATCCTTTCTTTCAAGCGTCTTCTTTAGAACCATCTCTTGATCGACTCACGTCCTTGAGTGTCTTCCTCCATATCAAGATGCACAATCTCTTGAGATTTTGCAGAGTTCTCCTATGAATTTTTTGTTAGGGATGGAATAACACAATATAGAGTATATATATATATATATATATATATATATATATATATATATATATATATATATATGTGTGTGTGTGTGTTTATCAACAGGAGAACGAACTCTTGTTATGGAAACCTTATGAACTCGCAAGAGGAAGACACGGCGTTTGTGGACCGGTAGCAAAAAGAACACAAACAACAAAAAATATTATACAACACACTTGAGTCTTTCTCAATCATCATCCTTGCATCTCTCAAGTTAGAAACAAGGATAAGGATATCAGGTGGTATAGTGAGAAGTAATCCACTACGATTATTGAGGAAGGAGTTGTACACATCATCTGAAAGTTTGCCTTTTGTGTTTTTTTCCGTTCTTCGGTTGACTTTCATCCCAGATGAGTGGGAACCAACCTGTTTAACATCTCTGTCAGAAGGATTTCTCTGAGGAAAAAATCTAGGACCTCTTGAGATTGGTTCAAGAGGATCAGGGTACAGAGAGATCCATTTCCTAGACTTAGATTTACCAGACTTATTCTTATAAACACGGGGAATGTGTTCATTAGTGGCACAAGAATTTATACCATTGAGATGAACTTGTAACCTGTGACGATTTCTAGAAGAGAGATCATTTTTTAAGGATTCTGGTATTCTGTGGGCACGAGATTCACTGTAGAAGTCGTCAGAAAATTTACTCCATTGATAGTAGAAAGAAGAAAATTATGAAGATTAGAAACTTGTTTTCTCCTAGCAAAACAATGAATAACACAGTGATTTTTCCCCCCACAAATGAACAGGTTCGTGGAGGAGAGACATTAACTGGAACCTGTTTTAAATTCCTAGCTGTATTAGAAGTTTGCAAGTCATGTGATCATTTCTTGACAAAAACTTCTTTTGGAAAACATCTCTTCATGTGTTGTAATTCAAATTGAGAATTAGTTGGTACAGAAGAATTTTTCCTCAAAACAGAGTTTTCCTTTTCCAAGGATTTGCACTGTTCTTGGGCTAGAAAAAGGGATGCTCCTAGTTTCTCTTTTTCGACACGAAGTCTGTTTAGATCTGATGAATGCGCCTCGATCAAACGTTTTTTTCTAATTGAATATTCCTTGACAATATCCTCAAGAACACTAATCTTTTCGCGCTGTAGAGTAGTTTCTTGAATAAGTTTTTCGATATTGTTAGAGAAGGACACAATTATATTATAGAGTTCCCGTTCTCGACCAAAAGACTTTTCAAATTCATCAATAAGTTGAGCATGATTCTGAAAATCAAAAGCCTTAGTAGAATTTTTTGAGATTTTGCTGAGCTCCATTTCAGCTTTTGCGATGGTGTCAAATGTCTTATTAGAGGGACATATATCAACATTTTATAGAACTGCATTTCTACCTCGGGATTCGGAAGAATCAGTTAAGGAATAATCCTTTGAGATGATCCCAAGACATTTGGCATTGTTAAAAGCTTTGGAAGGCATCTTGGTATGCGTATATGCCAGAGATGAGATTCTGTCCACATACTCAGATTGCTACAAACACAGACTTGTAAGGTCTTTAAACGTGTTTGCCTGCTCTGATACCAATTGAAAAAGCGGGGGTCTAACAACCACACCCAATATTTCACTTAGCAATCTGTATGGACTAACTCCAATATACTTTTAAGAGAATCAACTAGTCATTCAGACTCAATATTAATAAAAGTATATCAAAGAGTTATATCTCACTTTCTCGATTCAATACTTACTCAAGCAAATAGAAATCTGCGAGTCTAATTGAATACAAGAGAAACTACTTGAACGGTACCAAAGACCAATGTTCAAGGATCAATCAATTTCAGTCAACAACCAAAGGTTAGATTTTCCAATTGATCGATTCAACGCACAACCTGTGATATTTCAATTATATAACAAAATATAATGCAGAAAAGAAATAACACAGACACCAGAAGTTTTGTTAATGAGGACACCACAAATGCAGCAAAACCCAGGGACCTAGTCCAGATTGAACACATACTGTATTAAACCGCTACAGACACTAGCCTACTACAAACTAACTTCGGTCTGGACTGTAGTTGAACCCCAATCAATATCACACTGATCCAAGGTACAATTGTGCTCCTTACATCTCTGATCCCAGCAGGATACTACGCACTTGATTCCTTTAGCGGATCTCACCCACAACTAAGAGTTGCTACGACCCAAAGTCGAAGACTTTAATAAACAAATCTGTATCACACAGAAAAGTCTACGGTAATAGATAAATCTGTCTCCCACAGAAATACCTACGAGTTTTTGTTCCGTCTTTTGATAAATCAAGGTGAACATGAACCAATTGATAACCCGTACTTATATTCCTGGAGAATATCCTCGAATTATCAATCACCTCACAATAATCTTAATTGACTAGTGAAAGAAGATATTGCGGAATCACAAACGATGAGACGAAGGTGTTTGTGACTTCTTTTATATCTTGCCTATCGGAGAAATCAATCTCAAGCCAATCTTACGATTGTACTCAAACACGATAGAAACAGCAAGATCAGATCAGGCAACTACAAAGAAAATAGTTGGGTCTGGCTTCACAATCCCAATTGAAAAAGCAGGGGTCTAACAACACCACCCAATATTTCGCTTAGCAATCTGTATGGACTAACTCCAAAATACTTTGCTAGAGAATCAACTAGACAGTCAGACTCAATCTAGATAAAAGTATCTCAAGGAGTTAATATCTCTCTCTTGATTTGATTTTTACTCAAGCTAAAAACGATAGCGAGTCTTTATCAAATACAAGGAATAACTTGGACAGTACCAAAGACCAATTTCCAAGTGTTAATCAATGAAATCGACAACCACAAGGTCGGATCTCCAATCGATTAACCTTTAACGCACAACCTGTATTATTCAATTATAAAGATAAACAATATAATGCGGAAAATGAAATAACACAGACACCAGAAATTTTGTTAACGAGGAAACTGCAAATGCAGAAAAACCCCTGGACCTAGTCCAGATTGAATACACACTGTATTAAGCCGCTACAGACACTATCCTACTCCAAGCTAACTTCGGACTGGACTATTGTTGAACCCCAATCAGTCTCCCACAAATTCAAGGTACAGTTGTACTCCTACGCCTCTGATCCCAGGATACTGCGCACTTGATTCCCTTAGCTGATCTCACACACAACCAAGAGTTGCTGCAACCCAAAATCGCAGACTTGATAATGAACAAATCTGTCTCACACAGAAAAGTCTATCAAAGGATAAATCTGTCTCCCACAGAAAAACCCTAGGTTTTTGTTCCGTCTTAAGATATGAAATTAAAGGTGAACATGAACCAATTCATAATCCGGTCTTATATTCCCGAAAAACAGCCTAGATTAATCAATCACCTCTCAACAGTCTTACTTGAATACACAAAAGGACGTCAAGGAATCACAAACAGTGAGACGAAGATGTTTGTGACTTCTTTATCTTGCCTATCGGAGAACTCTCACAATCTCAAGCCAATCAAAGATTGTACTCGTACGATAGAAGATGCAAGATCAGATCACACAACTACGATAAAAGTAGTATCGGTCTGGCTTCACAATCCCAATAAAGTCTTTAAGTCGTTAACGTGGTTTTAGAGAAGAAAACCAAAGGTTAGAGGAGAATCGACTCTAGCGACCGCACTAGTATCACACAGACGTGTGGGGATTAGTTTTGCCCAATGCTAGATGTCTCCTATATATAGTCTTCAAATCAGGGTTTTGCCTTAGTTACAAAGTGTAGATGGTGGATTTTCGACAAGGGCTAAAATCGTAAACTAATAATTATACGAAGCTCAGATCCAGCAATCAGACGTGAGTATTGAGACACGGGTCTCTCATCGAATTCTCAACGGAGAGTACTTTCTCTCAGAGTACATGTAGATATGTAGTCTCACGACTGGACAACGACATATCTCATGAATACTGAACACTTTCAGTGATTATTTCTATATAGTATCACGAGATGGACGGCTCCTAGACAACTTGCTCTGCTAGTATAGAGCGATAACGTCTTCAGGAACAAACAACGAGTTTACCCTGACTATATAAAGGATATGACTTACCGACAAGCTCATATCGGGATAATTAATGCTCCTAGACAGCTTGCTCTGCTAGTATAGAGCCACAAAGTTAATTATTCCTAATTAAGATTAATTCTGCCGTGACATTCACTACTGAATTCCCAGAATAATCTATTATTGCTCCTATTCCATGGTCGAATCCACGACTGGTCCCATGGAATGGCAATAACAATTGATCCTATTCCATGGTCGAATCCACGACTGGTCCCATGGAATGGCAATAAACAATTGTTCTGATTCTATGATCGAATCCACGACTTGATCTCATAGAATAGCAATAAATATATTATCTCATTACTCTGATTTCATGATCGAATCCACAACTGGTCTCATAAATGGTAATAGATAAATATTAATTACTCCGATTCTATGGTCGAATCTACGATCCCATGGAATGGTAATGCTCACTTTATTATTATGAATTCGTAGTCGAATCCTCAGCTGATCTTATGAATTAATAATAAACATCTTATTACTCAGTTTTGTGAATTATTCTCCACCGAATTCCACAATTAGTAATAAATAATCAACAACCGGGCGTCTGAGCTACCTCTAAGTAAGCCCCGATTCAAATGGTGAAGGTGTATTCAACGACGATACACTAATAGTCACCGCACGAACGAGTATTTCAAAATACAACGAAACGATGAACCTATGCAAAATAGGGAAGAAAATAATAAATAATTAAAAATATTGACCAGGGTGCTGGGAGCACGGACACACGACCGACCGACCGTGTCGTGGTCAATCCCACGCCAGTTTTATATTTTTAATGCATTTTTATTATTTTCCATGATTTGATGAAAATTCTCTCATTTTACCAAATCTCCTTCGTCTCGAGGAAACTCCTAGGTTTCATGGTATTTTCATAAATTCGTAAAAAATAATATAAAATTAAGGAAAGAAGTGTGGGGCGTGACCGTTGGCCAACCTGCCATGCCTTGGTCCCAGCCGGCCCCACACCTCACGGTTCCTCATTATTTTATTATTATTATTATTTCTCTAATTTCATAAAAAACTCCTTGTTTTCATGGTATTTTGCACAAATCATCAAATGATAAATAAAATTATGAAAACTTGTGGGACCGGGCCACTAGCCGCCCGGCCATGCCCTAGCCGGTCCCACACTCCACTTGTTTTATTATTTTATTTTATTTTTCCTTGAATTCATCAAATTCCTTGATTTCATGGTATTTCTCTCAAATTAGAAAAATTCTCTCAAATCATGAAAAATACTTAAAAAATATAAAAAATTATGAAAACTCGTGGGACCGGGCCACTAGCCGGCCGGCCACGCACCCACGGTCCCACACGCCTGTGTTTTTATTATTTTAATATTTTTTGCTTCCTTGAACTCATGAAAACTCCTTCAATTCATGGAAACTCCCTAAATTCATCAAATTTCTTAAAATTCATGAACTCTTCATAGAATCATCAAAAATATTATAAAATTAAGGAAAATGGCACCACGGGACCGTGGTCACGACCGGCCGACCATGCCTTGGCCTCAGCGGTCCCACACCTCCTTATTCCTTATTTTATAATTATTTTCCATCATCTCATGGTGTTTTCCTCAGTTTCGTCGAAACCCTAATTTTGGCATATTTTCTCGAATGAATGCTCAATTGCACGCCAGAAAATATCAAAATTCTCAGGACTGAGCCGCGGATGCCTTGGGGACACGAGCACGCTATCTTGACCGACCAAGATTGGATCTTTGGCTTACAGAAGCCGGTCCCATCAAGTTTCAAGGTTTTGACCTAATTTGCACAATTGCACGTATTAGGTCCAAGATTCTTCCAAACACTTTGGATTTTCATGAAGTGATCATCAGGCGGTCACGTGACTACCCAGGGACGGTTTCATGACCCCATGGTCGGTCACTCACTCCGTCATAATTAATTAAGTTTTCTCACCTAAGGCTCAGACGAGCATTTTCGAATAAATGATTAAACCAACATATAATCATTCTTTCACTAAAAAATCGTCAACTCTTCAGGAGTTCTTTGTATTTGCTCACGTGAGCATATGGACACTACATGGTTGATCCACGGTCCCATGTAGTCGTTCCCTCCTTCGTCCCATGGTTAAACTTCTGACGAACCATGAATTGATCATCAATTGATCAAATTAGGGTTTCTGAATCCAAGGATCATCATTCCAGATTCCAACCTTAATAATTTTACGACGACCTCATGGTCATTAATTTTATTAATTATGCTCGGTTCAATGACCAGTATTCTAATTAATATTTTTGGTACGCTGCCAATAATCCATCAGATGAGCAACACATGCTCAGACGATCAAATATTCAACAATTCATCACATGAGAAACACTTGCTCAGATGATAAATATTTGCTCAAACCAAGGAATATTGGTTCAACAATCAATATTCAACGATCCATCGAATGAGCAATACTTGCTTGCTTCATCGTAAGAACTATACCTCTGTCTCATGACATGTTCAATTCACGAGTTTCAGAACATCGTGTTCAACTCAGCAACTACATGGACTCATCGTCCCATCAAACCACGAAATCATCAATTGACTAACATACCACGAGACGTCAATCGTGTCACTTTGGGGGGATATCACTTAGGGTTTTGGTCTGGCGGTTTACGACACGTGTGTTCAAACACACGATGGAATGTGAGCAAGTCGTGCAATCAGTTGAAGGAATTCATGAGGTAGTGGGTGGAAAATCGACCAAGTCTCCACACGTTGAGCAACTGGTTTCAAACACGATCTCCACTTCCCCACTACTTGATTCCATCAACTGTCACACTTCATGGGGTCATGGTGTCTAAAATTCCAGCAATATAAATAAGTCTCTGAATCATGATTGAGGGATCAACATCAACAGTATCATCAATCTCACGTCTCATCGACAATACGAGATCATCAACTCATCAATTGAGCAAGTACTCTCAATTGAGCAATTTCAATCATTCAGAGCTTATCATATTCAGAATTCACACACCCACAATATTTGATTACCATTGATTCCACACATTTCCCAGCTTCCCTTCTACAGATCAACCCATCCTCTCTTGTGACCGAATTTACTCTGGAACGGTCATTGTATTGATTTAGGTCGGAGTAATACAGAGTGATCTCTCGAATCTAAAGCACCCCCTTTGCAGCGGTGCATCTGTGTGAGGTTTAACATTTCGCTCGGTTCGAGCAGTCTTCTTCGTACGGTCGTCTCCTCAATTCCTTAAAAACCAGCAAATCGTTTTTCCCCATCTACAGATTGGCGACCACAGTGGGAGATTAATCTCTCGGTTGCAATCTCAAGCTTTCACAAGATGGTTGATCTTAGGTCACGCACGATTGCTGATCCTAACATAAATGATGCTAACACTACCAACGACACTGATAGACGCATTTATGTGTCTAATATAGCTCATTTGTATATATTGTTAGTGCTCGATATCGTACTTATTTGGTTATTTTATTTATTTGTAGGTGTTTTTGGAAGAATAAGGCTTTGTGGCGAAATTGGCTAAAAATGCGGCATTTGGACCTCCGTTGATAACGTGCCGGAAGCGCCCCAGAATTGTACTGGAAGTACCCTAGGAATACCCCGGAGGAACCCCGAAAAAAGTGCGGAAAATGTCCCAGAGAAATCACTATACGGACCCTCGATTTTGGATAAGGGGTAACCTAATTACTAAGGGGTGACCTATTTCCAGGCAGCTGCTAAAGGGAGAACAACACAGGATAAGGGCACCCACCTTCTTCACGTTTTGAATTAGAAAATTGGCGGGAAGTTCACTGGCAGATTGATAATCGAATTTTGATGGAGTTTTAACGAGATTCAATCGCCGAAATCAGTTGGGATGGACTTGGATGGACTAAACAGGCCTAGTACAATCGATTGGAACCAACCAATTGGGCTGGAATGGACGAGAGAGGGTTTAAAAGTCTCAACAAAGAGACGTGTTATGTTTCGAGTTTAGAAGATTTTTGAGAGATTTCTGGAGGACTTTGACGCTGGATTAACATGTACATGGTCCTATTAAAGTCTAGGGAAGAGTTTGGTAGCTATTATATAGCTAACAGCACGTGAAAAAAATTAAACAGAACTGATTATCGTTTCAACCGCAGAGAAGAAAAAGAGGAGATTTCATCGAGATATTTGGGGTCTGTGGGATATATAAGTGTTGGTTTACATCAAAGAAAAGTTTGGAAAACCTTAGGAGAGAGTTTAGAGTCGATGAGAGCCTAGGAGAAGCAATTATAGAGGAGACAGCGCTGCTGCTGCTGCTGCCATTAAAGCTTCTGAAGAACACGAAGAACAGACTCGCAGAGTCCGTCGTTCTTCAACAGACTTATTTTCAATACCACTGTTGTTGTTTCACAACAGTAGATAGTTATCGTTTACAGCAGTCTTAAATTACCATACTCTTTTGTAACAGTGACCCCTTTGTAACGGTGACGCTGTAACACTTTCACAGCGTTACAATTTCATGTTTCATCTTATACATCAATAAAAACACCTATTTTAGCCATGAATTTATCTTGTGAGTGTGTTTTTGGGATGAGGAGCTAAACCCCTTAGCCAAGGCGACGGAGGAAGCCATTGGTCCTTATTTATGGTATAATTCTAACTTTATTATTTATTTGCAATATTATTACATGATTATTTGCATGGAATTTTTATTGGAAAATTGATTTTTATTGAATAATTGTGATTCATTTTGATGGAGCATGCTTAGTTTAAGACTCTTGATGTTTCATGCTTGGTGTTTACATTTATTACTTCAAAAATCTACAAAAGGCATAATATTAGAATCACTCTAAAAGAAAAATTGCATGAATATTAATTATTAAAATTTATCAAATAATGGATCAATGGTGGAATCCAAGTCTTGGTGTTTTTCTCTAAAGGTTTGAACTATTTTATTTATTTGCGTGTTTAATTTAAATCTAGAAAAATTGTTTTCTTCACAAGTGTGATACGAATCCGTTTTACCACTTCAACTACAATCACTTTTGATAAACCATCAATTTTTGGCGCCGGCGACGCGGACCTGTGTTTAGTTAGCATTTTTTTTAGATTTTTTAGATTTTTTTTATTTTTGTTCTTCTTTACGTTTTTTGGGTTTTTTTTTGTTTCCTTGCAGATTTTTGAAGATTGGAGCGAAAGACAATTTTGCCAAAGCTTGTGGTGATTTACTTAAAGTTTGGGAGCGAAAAGCAAAGCTAAAGGAGCGAAAGAAGAAGATTTTCTTTATTTTGTAAAAGAGAGAAAAAAAAAAGAGAGACATTTTTTGTTTGTAATTTTTTTTTTAGACTTTCTTTTCTTTTGTATTTTTTTTATGGACTTTGGACATTAATTTTGGGACATTTTTATTTTTATTTTTAAACCCTACGGAAGGGTACCCTTAAATATAAACTGTTTGCAGGGAAGGACGACGATTACAATATCGTCTCGGCCCCTCGGGTTCGCACACGGCATAGGAGTCGTGTCCCGAGTCGACTACAGCGGTTCTTCGCCCGTCTGGTACGGGAGATAAGTTCAATCGAAACACTCGCGAATCCCCTGCAAGCGAGTTACTGTACTCCTTAAGGTGCTAATTGTTTGAGGACGAACCAGACTGTCTTTATTTTCCTAGTAAAGGGCAAGGCCTGGCCTAAACAAGATAAGGGTTCGGATTTCATCACCGCTCCCTTCTTGCCCGCCTTAGGAAAACGAAACCTAAAGCGAACCTAAGCCTAAAATTTGGACTAGAAAGAGACCTATAGGGTATCGAGCTTAACGGGACAATCATTCGAAAAATATTGGTTACTGTTTTAAGCACACCTCGAAGTTCTTGACGGTTTCTGCGAGTTGAATGCGTGACTGCGCCGCATAGGATCGGTGAGGTTTTGGGTATCAAAGCTCCACTGAGCTTCCCTCGCCTCGATTCAACTTGCTTTAACTTGGATTGATTCCGGAGGGGTTTGCTCAAATTGTAACGAATTCCCTTTCGAAGGATTAGAAGCTGGTCTAGAAACAATCTAAGTGGAGCCATCATGCTTGTTGTTTGCTAGAAATATTTAGGTTTGCTGTGGTAAAGTCGAGTCAGCCTGCTGTGTGATTGCTAGAACCTTCCTGTTAGGATATTTTATTTCTTTTTGAATTCTTTTTAGTGTATGCCCGATTTTGTTAATAGGGTTTGGAAAAGAGATACTCTAGGTCGATTGATTAGCGAAAAACCTAGTAGTTCTTCTGATTTAAGCAGGGAGCTCGAAGACTCTTCTTTTGAGAGCCCTGTTTTTGGAAACTTCAGTTTTGAGAATTTATCTCTGAGTGATAAAAGTACCCCTAGTACTTCTGTTGTGCCAGCGATGGCAACTTTGAAAGATTACATGTTCCCAACTAGGACCAACCGAGCTTCATGCATTAAATTGCCAGCCACTACGGCTAATTTCGAGATAAAACCTAGTATTCTTCAGATGATCCATATATTCTTAGGAAAAGATGATGAGAACCCTTATTTTCATATTAGGGACTTTGAGGAAATCTGTGGGACAATTAGGATAAAGGACCTTACCGATGAAGTCTTGAAACTTAAGATGTTTCCCTTTTCTTTGAGAGACAAAGCCAAGACCTGGCTGAACAACCTACCGTCTGAATCCATAGAAACATGGCAGGAACTTATCGCTGCCTTCTATATGAAATTCTACCCTAAGCATAAAACTGCAGCTGTTAGGCAGAAAATTAGTGCTAGTGTGCAACAAGAGGGAGAGTCTCTTTATAGGTTTTTAGAGCGATTCAATGATCTCCTATCTCAGTGTCCTCACCATGGATTTGATAATATGAAACTCGTACAGATTATTTATGATGGTTTAGACTATTCGACCAAAGCCATGGTTGAGTCTATGTGCGCTGGTGAGTTCACTAGTAAAAATGCTGATGATGCTTTTACCTTCTTAGGAGCTATCGCTGAAAAATCCCAACAGTGGGAATCTTGTGTTGAACCCCCTAAAAGACTCTTAGTCAATAGAAGTAGCACCAATGTGGTAAATACAAGTTTTGGTTCAGATGCTAAGTTTGCTGCTTTATCTAGAAGGTTACAAGCTTTGGAAATGGGCCAGTCTAAAAATAGGTCCCTTGTTGAACCTAATAGAGCCTCTCAAGTCTCTAGTTGTGGAATAGAGCCCGATAATTCATTATGGGAAGGTCAGGTTAGTGAAGAACAAGCCCATGCTGTCTATAACAATGCTAGGTTTGAGAACCGTCAGAAGTTTGACCCATACTCAGAAACCTACAACCCTGGTTGGAGAAACCATCCTAATTTCTCTTGGTCTAAGGGCCAGAATCAAGGCCAGTCTAGCAATTCTCAGCCTCCCCCAGGTTTTGGTTTTAAGAACTCTTCAGGTCAAACCCAGTTTCAGAACACTTCCGAGAAAAAGATCTCTACCTTAGAGGAAGCTATCACTATGTTAGTAAGTAACCATGACATGCTATCAAAGAACCACATGAGCTTTCAACAAGAAACTAGGCAGGAATTGAAGAATACTTCCCAGAGTCTTGCCAAGTTAGAACTTCAAGTAGGACAAATAGCTAAGTTTATAAGTGAGAGAGAAGATGGAAGGTTCCCTAGTCATACTGATCCTAACCCTAGAGGAGAGAAATCGTACAATCATGTGAATGCTGTCACGACCCTTAGGAGTGGAAAGAAAGTTGATAATAAGGTCGACATACCTGAAAGTGAACATGCTGTAGTTCACCCTTATGAGCCAGAAAATGAGGAGACTGATAGAGTCTCTAAAGAGACCAATGAGGGTCCTGTTGAGCCTGGTTTTGTCCCCAGAGCCCCATTTCCCCGGTTATTGGCACCAACAAAAAATGAATCAAACTTTAATGACATAATGGAGGTTTTTAAGAAAGTTACCATAAACCTTCCGTTACTAGAAGCAATTAGGCAACTACCATCTTATTCCAAGTTCCTTAAGGATCTTTGTACACGAAAACGTAAGCTTAATGTCCATAAGAAAGCCTTTTTAGCTAGTCAAGTAAGTTCAATTCTTCTGAACCAAACACTCCCTAAGTACAAGGACCCTGGATGCCCTACCATATCTTGTGCAATTGGTAATCACATGGTCGATAAGGCATTACTTGACTTAGGAGCTAGTGTTAACTTACTCCCGTATCATGTATACTCCCAGCTAGGTCTTGGTAAGCTGAAACCGACCAACATGACACTACAATTAGCTGATAGGTCTGTCAAAGTCCCTCGTGGTGTCATAGAGGATATTCTAATTGAGGTTGATAAGTTTGTTTATCCAGTTGATTTTGTTGTTCTAGACACCCAGCCAGTTCAGGACCCAAGTGCTCACGTCCCGGTGATTTTAGGTCGCCCATTCTTAGCCACATCTAATGCTATCATCAATTGTAGGACTGGACTCATGAACATATCCTTTGGTAATATGACCACTGAACTGAATGTTTTTAATGTTACTAGACAACCTTACAATGATTTAGAGGAAGTGAATATGATTAGCACTTTAGTTCAAATTCAGGATAATTGGGATGACACTTTATTTAATGATTGTGTGGATGCATTTGATGAGACAATCTTACTAAGACAGATAGGTGAACCTACTGTAGAACTACAAGAAGCTCTTCAGCATTTCAAGGACTCTGAAGATTCGGAAATCCAAGCAATAATTAAAGGTTTGACTGAGAGTAGTGAAAACCCTATGTTTGGAGGTAGTAATGATTCTTGTGATAGTCAATTATCCCCATTGGAAGTCCCTAACTTGGGACTCGAGCCTAGTGAGGTATTCCCTGAGTCTATTCAGACTCCACAACCCGATCCTCCTGATACTGTCCAGGAGAAAATCCATATGTTAGAGGCCCCTTTTTCGGATGAATATGTTTCCCGAGACACTCATATGAAGCCCAATTGGGCACTCCAGATAAATCCAATTGTCTTGCGAGAAACTTTAGATCAGGTTGTGCTCTTTCTGCTCATTTTTCTGTTCTTGACTATTTGTCTCCTATTAGTGGAAGTTCTATTTGGTCTTATGGACCCACAATTGTTTCGACTATTGGTATACGACTTTGGAAGGTGAAAATTCTTTTTGATGTCTAGATAATGACTATAAATTTAGCATTTACTGGGAGGCTCCCGCGTTCTTGTGATACGGTAATATCCTTCCTTATTTCTTTTCCCTCCAGTGGTAACATTTTCTCCTTGTATGTGCTTTAATTTCATAAGTAGAAACATTGAGGACAATGTTAGATTTAAGTTTGGGGGTGGGGAAGAAACACTTTTTGGATTTTAGTTGCAATAAATAAACTCCAGAGCTTAGAAATTATGCCTATTGAGGATTGCACTAACTAATCTAAGTGGATGGAAGCATTTTGATTGTAGGAGTTTGAGGAACCAATCTGATTAGATGGAAACATCTAAAGAGTCTATTCATAAAAGCACAGAGCTCAGGTGTTAGAAATAACATGATAGTTTCACCATATCTCGTTGAGTCCTTTTCACTTCTATTTTATTTTGTTTTTAAATTATGTTTCTCTAAGTGATAGGTGGGGCCCACGATTCAAGTTGTTACCAATGCTAGGGTGAATTAGAGTGATTGAGATACCATGAAAAAAAAAAGTTGAAAAAGAAAAAGAGATGAAAAAAAAA